>NC_046320.1:33948543-34058543 GCF_009819535.1 Lacerta agilis | reverse complement strand
AGTGTGACTGATCTCTTGTGATTGATAAGAACCTTTTGAGTGCCTTACACAATGGTTTCCTTGTGCGTTAATTGTCAAAGTGGTGAGAGGCATCCAGTATCTTGAAGACTTTTCTGTCAGCCAAGAATTCTTATATCTGTGGAGTTCATCTCGAATAGTTTTAACGAATGCTTAGTACAAACAAAAAACAAAAAAACCAACAACCCACAAACATCATTTTCTACACCAGTTCAAGATGAAGTTTGACTGACATGCACAGCTAACATGGAAGTACTGTATTCTAACTGAAGTCGTTGTACAGACAACACACCAGTTTCTGCAGTCGCCGTTGTCAGTTCTCTGATTCATATTGACTTAAGCACACTTGACATCAATTGCATCAAGATGTGACATGTTTTATAAGAAAAAAAACATTTAAAATGAAAAAAAATATTTTTAGGTATTTTCACAAACAAACTGGCTTTTAAATAAATTTGCTTCCATAATGGTTGATGAATCAAAATTTAAACTGTGGGGAAATTGAGAATTAACAGCAACAACAACAACAAGAAGAAGATTTAGACAATAGTTCCATGTTTTTCAAAGCCAAATATGTAAATGCTGGGGAGGAAAATGCAGAAATAAAAGATCAAAATCTTGTAATTTAATATTGTTCTTAAAAAGTTTACTTAATATCCTATTCTTTAACATTTGGTGTTAATATCAAATTACTTGGCAATGCTTGACATTTGAAATAAACTTTTTTCTATGGTTTTATTTGCAAGTGGTCCAGTTTAATTTTGCTAGCCACAGTTTGATTATAAAGGATTTAAAATGTAAAAGGACACTGTCAAGGTTTTTTGGAAGACCTACAGCTGCTCTTAGACTCCTTCATAATGTTGTTTCATATGGAACACAATCTCTGCATAAACTGTAGGTCTTTAGTTCAGGTTTTTAGTTTCTACTAAAATCACTTCACAAGTTATGATGCTTATTGCCAAATGCTTATTGCATTATCATCATTGCAAGTTGGTTCACATCCCGTTTATGTTTATATGCAGTGGCTGCCTCTAGCCCATCCTCTTTTAAGATGATACTTCAGCCTTCAAATTTTGGAAAGTTAAAGCTGGACAGAAATAGCTTTGTCTACTGGATAACAAGCAAGCTGGTGTGTGTCAGTCTTGTCTTTTGGTTAAGATGTTACAATCTGAGATAGGCTTCATAGAATTCAGGGATATTCTGCACTAAAGATGAAAATACAAAATTTAGATGATTATAATAATATACCAGAATTGGCCATGTTCCTTGACATGGGAATAACTGAAATTGAGATTTTGAGTCATACCTGATTCTAAGGAGAGGGCTATTTAAAGCCTCCAGAAGTAAAGAACAAATCCTAGTTTAATTCTGGAGGGAGGAAAACCTTGACAATGTTCCTTGCCATTAATTTTCATAATAGCCCTAAGTTTTGAGATACAATTACTGTATTTATAACAATAAATGGATTTAAAAGAGTAATATTTACAGTGAGTGCTTTTCTAGTATTGTTTTAAGTGCCACTAGTATTGTTTTAAGTGAATCTAGTATTGTTTTAAGTGCCACTAGTATTGTTTTAAGTGAATCAGCCCATCATTTCATTGGAACACTTTCAGGTACCCAGATCTACTGATAAAAGTAATATTATTCCGCAGGAGTGGTGCTGCTACATTTCTGCCGATACAAAAGGGATTTCTATTTAGTTGATCCTCCGCTATAGACTAAATGGTGCAGATGTGACTGAAAAACCTTCTGTTCTCTGGGTTTTCCTTAAACTTGGATGCCAAGAACCATAGAATCTTCTCTCCAGGCCACCTTTGGCTAATAACTTCAAAATCAGAACAAGCTTTTAAAATCAAAGCCTTGCCCTTCAACAGTCCAAAGTCATTGTCACCCACATACAGAACCAGAATGTGAGGTGGCTGCTTGATCATGTCCAGAAGATGAGAAATATCCTATCCCATGTAAGTCTCTCCTACACAACCACTGAACTGCTGTCATCTGATTATGCCCCAACTAGGTCTCCAACCTTGAGTGTGTCACTGTACAGCTGGCCCAAGAGCCATTTTGTTGCCTATGATGAAGACTCAAACGTGGCCTCCATCCCAGCCACCTGTGAAGAAAACGATGATAACATACAATTTTCACATGTTAACACTAGTTCTGCCTCCCCTTCAGAGACCATACATATGGCTTATAAGCAGATGACCTCCATCTGCCAATAGTACAGATGTTGGACTGCAGTACTCCCATATGCACAAATGATGATGGTTATGATGATTACAATTTATTACCCACCCTTCACCCTTCACCCGTAGGTTACAGCAATTAAAATACAACATTAATATGAAAACACAATATTAAAAACAGTTTGAAACAGCCTAAGATTACAGAAATACAGTGAGTCCTAAAATATAAATCTCAAGGTAAAGAAGTGAATCTTCAGCATTCCCTAAAAGCTGAATAGTGAAGGTACCAGATGTTCCCTCTGTGGGAACAAAAGGGAGTTTCTCAATTTAGGGGCTGCCACAGAGAATGCCCTCTCCTGGGCCGCCTCATGCTCCAAGCTTCTGTGGGCAGTGGAACAACCAACAGGGCACCCTCTGCCAATCTTTGCAGCCAAGAAGGTTCATAGAGAAGGAAATGGTCTTTTGGGGTATTTGTTGACCCAATTCTGAATGAATGAGTTCTGAAGTCATAGGGAGGCTCCCATTTACTTTGCCACAGTCCCAAATTGGAACTTTGTCCATAGAAGCCAATCAGCATAACAAAACAGGTGCTTTAGTGATTGTTGAGACAGCATTCAACCCTCAGAGTTGTCTGCAAACAATGAGACTCCTAGGTATCTTGATAAATCCTGAAATTGCTGCATCAAGTGTGCATACTAACCCAACCCTAGCTGCTCCAGCAAAAAAATAATAATATGCAAATAATGCTCTCTCTCTCTGAAAGAACAGTTCAGCTCCCCAAATCCCATTCCAGGAAAGAACCAGAGTGCTAAAATGCTACACATAAAATAGTTCAGCCCACCAGGAGACCCCTACCCACATAAAATTGGTCATGGTAACAGAAACCCAATAAATCAAAATCCTGGGTAGACTGGGAGGAGTCAGAAAGTGAACTGAATGTTGGCTCTCGCCATCAAAGTCCCCATGCCATTTCTGTTCACTATTTTCACTGCTTTATCAAATGAAGAAAAATGTAATGAGCACAGGTGATCCAGGAGGAAACAATTTGATGAGTCCGCTTTAGGATATGAAAGATAGTGTGCCACCCTAAACTATTCTGGCTCCTTTTTCAGGATGACAAACAATGGAGTGATGTACAGTGTAGGCAAAGAGGGATGGGAAAAGAAGCCTAATGTCCTACTTTCCCCCAGTTTCTATCCCCCCCCTCGTGGCGGAGCTTCATGCTCTGGCACCGGGGGCGGAGAGCAGGCAGGGGCAGGGCTGGTGCACGTTCTGGTGGCGGGGCACACCGCCTGCGGGGGCAGGGGGCAGCCGCGATGGAACCCCACTGGGATCATGCTGCCAGGGGTGGTTGCCTCCCACAGCCCCTCTCTTCCTCCGCCAGTGCCCCCATCACCTCTTCTACCAACCTCATATGATTATGAAACATAGTTCCCTCGGCCCTTAATAAGGGATACTAAACCCCTCTGTAAATCCTTCCAACAAATAATTGGCATCATCTGTTCTTGGATATTATCTGGATATCAAAATTGCCAGATTAATGGGGCTTTGGCCCTTTCCTTGAGCTGAACCTATAGGGCCCAGCTTCAATCCCTGCTCGTCTCTTGCAGGCTGAAAGAACTTTTGTCTGGCGCATCCCAGGTGTGGTTGAGCTCCACACCACAATGGAACATTCATGACTGAAACAACATGGGTTACTGTTACAATGTCCTCTAGAGCTATATTCCAAACCACCTGCATTTTCCCACAGGCTACATTTGTAATACTCCAGTATCAATTCTGTCTCCCAGCACTATTTAGCTGCCGATGTAAAATGCATCAGAAACTTAGATTCTGGCTTTGACAGAGAAACATGAAAATGCCCTCAAAGCTTCCATACTTTAAAAGAGCTATCCTGCTTCCATCACCAAAGTTCAGATCATTCCTAGTCCAGCAAACAAACATGGTATTAATAACCCGATGCAGATAAATTAATCTAATGGAAATAGCACATTCTACTCTGATTAATGGAACCTGCCCTGTTCCAGTTTCTATTTGCAGCTCTCTGCCCTTCTTTCTGATGGCATGCACTTGAGGAGCAGTGCAGGCAGCCCCATGGGAAATGTGCCTCAATGCCTTCTTGATAGATTAGCTCCTTGATCCAAAGGAGAACAAGTGGAGCCTTTTCAAATAGGTCAACAATACTGTGTGGAAAAGGAGAGTGTGCACACAGCCCCAAGCTCTTGAACTGGGAAGGTGAACCAGATTCATGCAACTCCCCATACAGCTGATGATGTGTGTATGGAAACCTGACTCTGAACATGTAATGCCATTAGGTGGGACTGAGGGATATGTAGCTGAGGATTCATCAGGGTTAGATTTCATACATATGCACAATTAATTTTACATATCCAGACACCAACCACTGCAATTCCCCCAACAATGCATTAGCAAATTTAGCAGGGAGAAGCAATTTTGACGCCATGTATATGCATTCAGGCTGTTCTGGTTGTTCCAGTTGTGTTATCTCATCTCCACTTGACAGAAAAAAGACCTTTAAAAGTTTGCCAGTTTTGGGGTTCCCTGTCCCTCAGCCCAGAGCTAAGGAATAAAGCCAAGAGAGAATTCTTGCTATAAGTTATAACCATTTTTAGATTCTCAAAAAGAGTGAACGGGGAACACAGAGGTTTATTTTACATCATAGAGAAGATCGGAATCAGAACCACAGTCTGGAGCAGAGAGATTCAGAAATGTATTGGAATTTTTAAAAAGCATCTTGTTATGCATATACAGCTAATTTTTGGGCCCATGCACACCCCTAGAAACATTGTCATACTTTTGCCAGCATTCCAGCATAATTTTGCATTGCTTGTTCTTGTTTAATGATTTCATATTTTTAGCAGCCAATTTAATTTTTATCAGTGTCAAGCTAATAGTGCCTCAGTTCCAGAGGCGGAGCAAGGGCAGGGCATTGGGGGTGGTCCACCCCGGGTACCTCCCTGCAGGGGGGTAACACTCGGGGCCCCACCCCCACGATTGGCGACTCCAAAGCCAAGCCCAAAACTTTGCTCAGTGCGTGGCAGTGGCTGGCTTGCTTGCTTGCTCGGCTGGCCGGCTGGTGCCTGCTTTCCTTCCCTTTTTAAAAAGGGCTTTTTTCAGTGCTGGGCTGCAGAGCCGTGGCGCGGAGTCGAGGGGTGGACCAGCGAGGCGTCACGCTTGTGGCTGGCGTGACACCCATCCTCACTGGCGCACCCCTCACCTCTGCCCGGGCTAGCGCTGATAAAAGCCCTTTTAAAAAAGGGGGGAAGGAAAGCAGCCACCAGCCGTGTGTCTTGTGTCATGATGTATGCGCCGTGCGTCATGACGCACAATCCATGCGCACTACGGAGCAACACCCCACCCGGGGGGGGGCCTTCAGGTTTGGCACACTGGGTGGCCAGGCAGCTTCCTCCGCCACTGCTGTTCTATTTGCTCTTGCTTTGCAGATTGCACTCCTCTGTATTCAGGTATTATTGTCATCTTAATTAAAATAGTTAATCATTTTCTATTAATCAGCAGTGAAGGCTTTATATACAAAAGATGAGTATTATTTGTTGTATAAGAAGGCAAGTTATAACCATACCCACACAGACAAAATGACTTTCCCTACTGTTTCTGCAGAATAAGTGTAGAAAAGGATTTAAAATGGGAATCAAATAGGCTTTAGTACACTTTTGATAAATGCATGCTCATAAAAGCATTTTCCTGGGAGCAATCATATTATATAAGGCTTCTTAGAGGTGGCCCTGTAAACTTGATTGTGGATTCCTAATATATCTAAACAATGGGATCATACTACAGCAAATTGGCTGCATATTGTATTCCAACAAAACAGTTCCACGTGCATGCATTTGCAAATAGTCAACAGGAGACTATTGAGTTCCAGCCTGACTGAACTTTGCCATCACCTGACTGTCTCTTGCATTGAGCTCTTGCTTATATCCAAGCTGCTCTTGCATGCTCATTACTGTTGTGTTTTTAAGAAGTCCAACTGATTATATGTAAAATTATGTGCAAAAATTAACGTATTAGACATTAAATGCACATTGTGTAGTGTGGTACTATATTTCCACTATATCGTGGTCTGAATGGGGATTGCAGCACAGATGGCCCACACTGTTGATATAAAATATACAGTGACATGTTCACCATTCACACAATCCAATACAAGCCTATTAACCTCTGTGGTATTACATGCCATAGAGAATTTTGCTTCACTCCTTTCCCATCATGCTGAAGTATCATTCATAACCCACTGCATAAAATAAAGGGAAAGAGACAAGCAACTCATCCTGCCCCCCTTCTGCTTTTGTGGCACCTCAAAAGAAGGATTATCTCTCTGCACTGGAAAAATGCCCATCTTCCCAGCAGATGCCCATATTTTCTCTCCTTGACTTGGCAGCAGAAGTCTGTCTTGTTGTTACTTTTCATGCTTCAACCTCTTATTGTTTCTGGAACGTGTTTGAAGTGAGCCTACTTTATTTCAACCCATTTCTCAACCCTGATTGCGGAATGTGAATGGGCCAAGAGGAATAAGCTGCGCATATGTGGCAAGCATAAAACAATGGGGGAAACAGTAGCTTTGTCTTTTGTGTGATTTTGGATTCCAAAAAGGAAAGTAACAGCTTTCCCTGTCTCGCCAAAGTAACCATCACACCCAATGACTTCCCATGGGACTACTGATTCTGGTCTTCAACAAGTTAGAATTTTGACAATAATTAAAAATTCGATTAGGCTTTCGGTCTCTTGTAAATTCCCACTGCCATCTGGAAAGGCGGCTTTCTGCTGACAGAATGGAGCAGATGTAAATTCATTGAAAAGTAATTTATAGCAAAGCAAGGTTTGTATGTAACCAGTAGAGATTTTCTGCAAGCGCCACAGCATTGATTTCTATGCCTTCTGGACAGAGACAGACAGCTTGACACTCCAGATGGTTCTGGGTCTCATCAGCTTGGATAATTATTACAATAGCCAGGGATGTTCTATTGTAGAGCATCTGTGTGGCATGATTTTTAAGCCCCTCAAGGTTATTGCAATTAGTATTTCTTACTCAAATATTTGTGTTAGCATTTAGATCTCATTTAAACATGACCCCCATGTGCGGAAGGGAAATGTTCCCATGAGGTACCCCATATGCCTGGCATCTCATCTAACTTTAAATCAGCTCACCTTGCCTGTGTTTGCAGTGTTAGCATGTAATCACAGCAGCCCCAGCGGGAGCCCTGATTCTTACCACCAGGAGCGAGGAGTAAGGTACCAATCTCTCCCAGGGCTGCTGTGCTGTTGCCTAGACTAATATAAGCAAGAGGAAGTTGCTGATGACCCCCAAAGGGACCAGGTGGGAGGTAAGGGCCATCTACAGGTCATACCAGACCATTCTTTTTTTTAAAAACCCACTGTTCAGATAGCATACCCTACAACAAGTTGAGTCCCAAAACCAGGATGTGCGACTTATCCCGCATGAGTCATGTGACCCACACGAGATCACAGAATCCAAAAGATATGTGGGGTTTTTTTCAGGGCTGTGCTCTGCACAAGGTCACAGCCCCAAGAAAGTGCTGCGGGGTGGGGAGAGATCATGGTGCAAATTCACACACAAAATGTAAAAATGGTAAATGCAATGACCACCATCAAAGAGTGAAGTGTGATGAAACACCAATGCATCTAAATCATTTCATTAAAATTCAAATGGGATTGAATAAAAAATCACCCCAAGTTTCCATGCAAACCCCCCCCCCTTAATACACATTCAGTTCACCTGGAAATTATAGGAACGACTTTCAGGTATAATTTGGAGATTTTTAAAAATTAATTCAGTAAATTAGTTTATCTGAATTAGTTCATTCCAAGCACTGACTAAAACAGAATGATTATAGAAACTGAAAAAGAGATTCAGCGGATGATCATCTTTAGTATAGGTCAAACAATATCACTTCCAGGATCACATTGACAATGTTTTCTACAGAGAGAGAAGCTATGGAATATAAATAATCTTCCAATTTCAGATCCACCTTATATGTAATAATATATATATATATATAATAGTCTATGGAAATTAGTGGTCATTTAATTTGCTTCATTACATACTTCTTTGGTGAATTGCCACTGATTATAATGATATCACCTTACCTTGATGGATTTCTTTAATCTATTTTGCCATAAGGAAAGAATAATACTATGCCATAGTCCTTTACTAAGCCATGCATTCTATTGATCCTAATGCGACTGAACATTCCTATCACTAAATGCTGCATTGCAGCTAATGTTTCTTTGTTATTATTCATTAGGCACAGTTATACATTGTAATGTATATTAGTTAATGTATAGTGCTTACAAATGTGTTCAAGACTCATTTATACTGAAGGGATGGTGATAATGGAGGTAATTCCAGATTTGCTTTCTACAGTCTCTATTTGAAGTGGAAATTCGGGGATTGCAGGGAAATAACCTCCAGCCTATCTGCCATAACACAGTGGAAAGGTTCTACATCTCAAATGATTAAGTTGACATTTGGGGGACTTCTGATGCTACAAGGTGCAAACTGTCAAGACGAAAACAGCAGCTTCCTTATAGAGGACTTTTTAGGCTGCTTATTTTTCATCATATCCACTCAGGGAAATATACATTCTGTCCTTTAAGCTACTTCTAGAAAAGGAGACCTTATGCCACTAGTTATGTAATAATTTCAAATATGTATGACTGTGGTCCTAAGCAGATTTACCTGAAAGCTAGATTTGGGGGGGGGGGGTTGTGTGTTGCTATCAATAAATATGTTTAGATTAACCCCTTTGGTTATGGAGACTGGTGCCACACTTCATTTTAAGTTGAAATAATTATTCCTATATATAACTAGCTACAGACCCACTGGCACATCAGCAATTAATACTTCCACTAATCCATCTGTTGGCTTCACTGTTATTTTCTTGTGGCTTGTGATGTTGCACTGGTACACTGTGCCAGTTAACAACAACAACAACAACAACAACCAACAACAACAACAACATATACCCGGCCCATCTGGCTGGGTTTCCCCAGCCACTCTTGGTGGCTCCATTAATAATAATAATAATAATAATAATAATAATAATAATAATAATAATAATGTGAAAAAACATCAGACATTTAAAACTTCCCTAAACAGGGCTGCCTTCAGATGTCTTCTAAAAGACATCTAGTTGTTTATTTCCTTGACATCTGGGAGGGAGTTCCACAGGGCGGGTGCCACTACCAAGAAGGCCCTCTGTCTGATTCCCTGTAACCTCATTTCTCGCAGTGAGGGAACCACCAGAAGGCCCTGGACCTCAGTGTCTAGGCTGAACGATGGGGGTGGAAACACCCCTTCAAGTATACTGAGCCAAGGCCATTTAGGTCAGCACCAACACTTCGAATTGTGCTCAGAAACGTACTGGGAGTTTATCCCAACCTAGAGCCTTACTTGCTACGGCAACAAGCCTTTTGACTAATCCACAAGGCATGTTTCCTTAAATACAGTGGTACCTTGGTTTATGAACTTAATTGGTTCCAGAAGTCCATTCTTAAACTGAAACCATTCTTAAACCAAGGCACACTTTCCCTAATGAGGCCTCCCGCCACCAGTGCCCTTCCACCATTCGGATTTCGTTCTTAGATTGAGGTAAAGTTCACAAACCGGGACTCTACTTCTGGTTTTGCAGAGTTTGTAAACCAAACCATTCATCAACTGGACTGTTCTTAAACCAAGGTACCACTATATGTTCTAATTTGTTGGCATGGCATCCATTTATAAGTCTTCCTGTTGGATTTTTGTCTATGTTATCCAACAGACAGAAATATAGTGTAGCATATGTTTTGATAGTAATTGGCAATACCTGGGCTGAGCAGGTTCCTGGCAACTACATAATGAGAACACTCACTGTTATTTATACCCATCTTCCATTTTGCTTTCTCTCTCCTTGTTGGAATAGGTCCTGTGAGACCCAAGACATTTATAACTCTAGCCAGTAGCAGCCATACCAGCAATGATCAGTTGCCATCCAAGGACCAGCAATTGCTGGTTATTATGTGGGATCTAAAATTAAACTCATTTAAATCAAAGGTTGTAATCCTAAATTAAAATATTTTCTTGGCAAGTCTTGATACAGCCACAAACACTACAAACACAGTTTGACACGACTCACTCCCTGCAATCCTGCTGCTTTACACATTGGGATTCTGGAGATTTCTTTAATCCTGAATCTCTTCTTAGAGTATTTGAGTACCACCTTGTGAGTTTTATATTTTATGGATGATGAATGAGTTCAAAGAACCTGGTAGATGTTTGATAATATGGCCTTAAAGCTAGCTTACTGTGAGATAATTCATTCTTACATATCACCAAGAAATGTACATAAAACTCCTTTCTAATAATAACACAAAAATATGAAATATTATTTAACTGCTAATTTTTGTCACTATACTAACTTGAGATAATGTGCAGTGAAAAGAAATACCTGTGTCTGGTAAGTGAAGGCTGATGCACACATTCAAGTCATCACTTGATACAGTCATCAAGTGATGAATGCACATATTTGAATGAGTCCTTTTTCCCAAGTGCTTCTAATTAGGCTTCATTTCACAGCCCAGAAGATTAAGGCTGGAATCCTGTGTCCATTTACTTGAAACGAATCCCCACTAAACTTAATGTGACTTCCTTCCAACAAGCAAATATTTGACACCTTGTGCTACTTTAGAGACTTTGTTTATCCAGTGTGCTCCTGGTTATTCTAATTCACCGGGTGTTCCACCTCATGTCATTTAAACCCCGTGCAATTGAAGAATGCTCCCTTTTATCGAGACATAATGTCTAGCTTGTGTTTTGCAGAGGGAAGTGCATCTCAGTATTCAAAAGCAGAATGATGAGCTTGCATTTCCTGCAGGAAGCTTTCATTTTAGCAAATAACATGTCAGAACGATCACAAAGCAATAGGAAGCCATGACTGACTATCGTTGTGCTAAAATAGTTTGACGTGGAGCATTACCAGTCCCCTCCCATTACAGCTGTCCCCTGCACTCCCCAAGGCCACTTACTGACAGCCAGCTACATACATCCAGCTTGTTTTGTTTTGTTTTGTTTTTGTGGTCAAGCACAAAGCACCCCCTACCCTTGATCCCCAATATCCTAAATTGTCCTGGCTCAGAGGCTGTTGCCCATGAGTGTGAAAGTAAGCTTTATTCAAGGCTTGCGGTGGCACAGGTCAGGCTATAGTGTCCAAGAGCGACAACAGGGGATGGAGACCAGAAAAAAAGCTACAGAGGTGGCTTTAATGATTGGCCACATCCTTCCCACCAGCTTTTGAATGTGAGAAGGGTGTGTTTATTTGCAAGACTCTCTCTGTCTGTGCACTTGGAGGCTCATGCTTCTCTGAGGGGTGTGGGTCTGTTGGCAATGATGAAGGGGGGACAAGGGCCAGCTTCTCTTACTCCTTCTCTCCAGTTGTCTGGACTCTCCTCCCAGCTGACTGATGCCCTCCCGCATTACAAGGGAATCTCTCCACTCAATGGATAAGGCTAAAACTATTTTCAATTCAAGTCAGGGTATTACTTTCTGCTGAATTTGGGAAAAAAATATTGCATTGTGCTAGAATTAATATAATTCATTATTTATGATGCCCTGTTGTGGGTTTTTTTGTTTTTAATTCAAAGTGCCTTTTGGTTCTTATTGCTTTTTATAGCATTTCTAAAGAAGGATAATGATATTTTAATATGTTCTTTCAGCAAAAAATGCCCTATATAGCTAGTTTCCGCTCTCTCCCTCTATCCCTGAAGTCTAAAAGCATGTTCCTGTAAGAACTTTTGTTTGTTTGTTTTCCTTATGTAACAGTAGAAACTCACCTTCTAAATGAAAGCTGGATTTGTAATCTGATGGAAAGTGACAGCCCAAGATATTTTGCTACCTGAAGCAGAGGCCAAGTGCTGACCCTGCCTCTCCCTGCTAGGGTCAGCACTTTAAAAAGTCTTGCCACTCTACTCACACACCAGACCCTGCCTTCACCTGTAATTACTCCATAGGTGTCATCTGAAGCAAATCACTTCAACCATCCATCACATCACCTGTCACATGCATGTGTTCAAAGCCATACTGGAAAATAAAATTCCATGTAGGAATATACTTCATATATTGCACCTGGAGGTCATGCCACCATCAGCTACATGATCAATCTGCATGCAAAGCAGCCTAACATGTACATAGAGAACCTCTATCTAAGAGGGGGCTCTTGATTGTTCCAGAATTCCCTTGTAATAGGAGGCACTGTGCATGTGTAGGCCAGAATGCAGATTGGGCTAAGCCACATGCTGGCACAGGAAGTGTGTGTGTGTGTGTGTGTGTGTGTGTGCATGTGGCTGATGCATGCATTGGTGGGATGTGTGGTACCAGGTATGACTCCCCCTCTGTCTTGGTGCTTGAACTTTGAGCTGAAATCTGAGGCAAAAAAGAACTCCCCTCCTGCCTCTCCTCCCAGTCCCACCTACCTTCCTGCCAGCAGCTGTGGGAGCATCATGCTCCTCCCTTTCCCATCCTTCCTGGAAATTTAAGCACTGTTTAGGCCATATTGCTTGTGCCACCCATGCTGAGAAATATCTCCCAACATCCCTTGAGCAGACAGCATTGACATAGTAGTGTTTCATCTCCTATGAAGGGAAGGGGAAAGGAGAGGAGAGATGAAAGAGGAGGTAAAGGAATGGAGAAACACAAAACACCTACCTTCCTTGTGGTCAAAGAAGAGTTAGAGGCAGCAGAAAGGGCTACTAACACAGCAGCAGTCAGGTAAGAGGTCTGGTGACTCTGAGTTGGAGGAGGAGGGTACTGAGTGAAGATTTCAGCAGGAATCTGAAGTGAGTAACAGTGACACTGCCCCACTGTTATTTAAGCAGTGGTGTCTTAAGTAGCACTTCAGAGACAACTCTTGTATGTCACATTTTCCTCCTGTGGCAACATGTGTTATTATCTGCATTCAGAAATGTTCTTGTATCTAATTCCCCACAGGTCTTGATCATAATCTAGTCTATCCAGTTATATGTGACTTTTATGGATGACTTCATCAAAAGCCAGATGCTCTCTTCCACTGGAAGAGTACCCAGAGGGGAACGAAACAATCCACAATGTACAGAGCTTTGAATTTGTAGCCGTTTAGTGCTTATTTCCCACCGCATATCTAGATTCGTGAACAAACACATCTACTGGGGATTAAAATGTATCACAGTTAAGATCCCTGCAGGTATATTCAGGAATTCCTCCCCATCCCTCCAGAATGTGTCCAT
Organism: Lacerta agilis; assembly: GCF_009819535.1. Taxonomy (NCBI): domain Eukaryota; kingdom Metazoa; phylum Chordata; class Lepidosauria; order Squamata; family Lacertidae; genus Lacerta; species Lacerta agilis. Next base: position 34,045,044 of record NC_046320.1, on the reverse strand, counting down.
CTACAACCTTGCCCATATCACTGATTTCAGTGGGACTTAAAGATTACATAACTTGTGCTGGGTTGCACTTTGGCAGCAATTGTAACCATATTTGCCCTTGATCCTAAATGTCATGGGAGTCCTGTGGATATACCTGTACTGTACACAGGAAACTTGGTATCTTGGAGTTTCTAATACACTTCTGTTCCTGGATCTGGGACTGCACCTAGATAATTGTGAGCCTGATTTGCATGTAAAACTAAGCTATGATTGTTTAACAAATCAGAGTTAATGACAACTTATTCCATGGACAATCTAACAAACTGTGGCTTGTTACTCCAAAGCTTGTTTTGTTTTCTAACTGCTCTTGCCTCTACCCCTTGATTCAATTCATGGTTTGTTGGCAGTAGACAAACCATTGTTCAGCCAATGGGTAGGATTCACACAGGTCACTAAGCTGTTCATGGTTTATAGTCCAAGGTTTAGCTTTATGTCCAACCAGGTCACAGGGCATTTGGACATGGGGAAGCAGAATAAACAGCTTTTTGAAGTAGTCTATAACTTATTGTTATCATTGCCACACAGTGCCTAGATGGTGATTTAAAAAAGATAAAAATATATTTTGTATTACACTTAGAGTTATCATTTATCAGGCTTGAGGAATTCTCTCCCCCACCCCACCCCGTTGGTACCAAGAGGCAGGGAGGAAACAAGAAATTTATTACATATGATTTATTCAATCATCACGATAAAGACAAAGAATTCTGGTCATTCTTCCATAATGGAGTTGCTCGCACTGAACTCCTCCTCCTTCCCTCTCTAGCAACAGCATTTGCTTCTATGGCATCTGTCTGTGGACAATTGTCTTTGTGCTCTTTGTTCTTGCACCCTTAACAAACGCTGCGTTTTGGGATAAGGGGGACTGGTTATGCTGTCCAATGATGTGTCAGCTAGCTGCCCTGCCTCCCCTCCTCCTCCTTCTAACATCGCATAACTCTGCTGTTTTCTTGTCTCAAAGCTGCTATCTTCCTCAAAGCCCTGCTGTAATTCGAGACTCTCTCTCCCCTCTCTGGAAGCTACAGGAGAAGGGAGGATGATCTCCACCATTCCTCCTCCTCTCCCTTGTCCTCTTCAGTCCAGTCCTTAACATCATTAGTAGAAGCCGCACTTGCTAACCCTCCTAACATCTGGATATATTTATAATTCATGGTTCTGCCTCCAGGAGCAGTTGCTATATCTGCTGCTGGTTCCTCACTGCCACACATCCACACAGGCCTGCATTAGCTATTGATCCTTGGTCCTACTGGCTGTGTGAGGAAACAATGCTCCAAGGGGGGTTCCTTTTCTTGGACCGCTAAAGTCTCCTAGCTATAAGAGTTTAGCTAAATAACTTTTTATATACCGTATATACTTCTCAACTGATGTGTTGGGTGCTCACCAACACCCCACACCTCTTAATCCCTTCCTACTTGGAAGGTCCATAAGTCAGTGGCAGAGCACATGCATGACATGCAAGAAGTACCATGTTCTGTCCTTGGCATCTCCGGGCAGGTAAGGCTTGGGAGGACTCTGCTCTGAAACCTGTAGTCCAACACAGTTAGTTCAGCTGGTTAGAGCATGGTGCTGATAACACAAAGGTTGCAGGTTCGATCCCTGCATAGGGCAGTTGCATAATCCTGCATTGCATGGGGTTGGACTAGATGATCCTCAGGGTCCCTTCCAACTGTACAATTCTATGATTCTGTGAACATATGGAGGGCTCCCATAGTGCAGGCAAAACCGAGCTAGCTGGACCAGTGGTTTGACCTTGCATAAAGCTGCTTCCTTTGGAATCAAATGTATTGTGTTTTTGTCTTGTCATTTGTGTCTTGTTCATTTGTTTGTGTGGAAGAAGATTTTTAAGAATCACACAAGCAGTGAAATTTGTGTATTGAATCAGTTAAAAAGTCTACAATTTCTAAAAAAAAACATTTTTGCCTTTTTTATATGTTGAAACCAAGTTAGTGCACCATCCCAAATAAATGTTTTCCAAATACAGGAATCCACTTTTAAAAGTGCATTTCAGAGTTTGTTGCAACCCTGCTAATTTCTCTCTAATTATCCAATGTTTCAGCCCACATGAGCGTGCTACATATAGAAAGCAGGAGGAAGCAAAGCTAACTGCAGAGATACCTTTGGGACTCTGTCAACAGAGCAAGTGTTTAAATAGCAGACAAACCTTTGGGAAAGTTTGAAAAAGACACCAGAGTAAGTGAGGAATCCTATTTGGTGAGGGAATTCCCTCCTGATAGCAATTAAGATGGTTCATTGGCCTTAGTTCTTTAACTTTATTTTCCGACTTAAAATGCTCCAGCAGTATATTGTTATGGCATTCTCAATGCATTCTAAGCTTCCCTGCCTCCATCTTCACATCAGCTCAGACATGGACATGTTACCTCTCTGTATTTCAGTCTAGTTCCTAATTCAAAAAGTGTGTTCGGAGACAGGAATTTAAAAATAAGGAAAGCCAAGTCTACCTTTTTATACGATGGACCATAAATATTAATGTTTACTAAATGGGAAAACATGTTGCAGGCCACAGATGTGATTCATCTGTGGGGTTTCAAAAGACTAACTTTAACACCATACTCCTGCCCCACACAGTTTAATTTTCCCCCAGATATTTTTTGCTTCAAAGACATGTTTTCAATTCATTTAACTCTGTACCTACCACCATACTCCTCCAATATCTTTGTCAATCCTTATAAAAATCAAACCTAAGCATCAAAGTGAATGCCTACTACCAAGTTTCTCAGTTGCATTTTCAATATTCTGCCCTTTGGACCATACCACAGCATGGTGGTCCCCAGGAGATCACTAGATAAAATATGTTCTGTCCAAAACTTTAACTCCCAGTAAGAAAGACAGATGCTGAAATATAAAAAAAAAACTCCAATTCAGCATTGAAAGAGCTGTGTATCAAGAGAAAACTGGTTTGTCTCAGGATGTGTACTGCAGTTTGGCTTTATCCTGACAGGCCGTTGTTTTTGAAATGGCAAGTCATCACATCTCGAATATTGTCAGAAATTCAAGAACCTCAGTTTAGTGCTGTTTTCTAGTCCTCATGTTTGAAAGTGTGTTTTGAAACTGAGTGCATACAGTAGTCAGAGTAGGGTGCTCTCCATGGTTCTGATTGACCTAGACCGTAGAGGCAGAAATTTGTGCACAGTGAAAATTAGGGGAAGCAAGCTCTATTAGGAGTTTAAAAAAAAAATCACAGAAACTAATTTCTAATATGTTATGCAGATATATATATACTGTATATATGTTCAAATAAAAGAATGGTTTTCCTGGAAAAATAAAATTTGAAAGATTAATCTCTAAGAAATAGGTAAAGAAACTAGAGGTCAGCTAAAACACAAAACATATTTAGCCTCTTCTGTCAAATGCAACTTTGAAGATTATCCTCTCACAGATAATCATTACTTTTTAAAAAGCATATCCTGTCATAAAAAGGAAATGTTTGAAAGGGCAAAGTGGATTTGCAAAAAATACATTGATGAATTAGCTTTTAGGAAATGACAATAAAATGTAGGCTGCATTTGAATAGAACCAAGTGAATTGCTGGCAGGTTTCCATAGCTGAAAAATACTAGCAATCTCTCTGCTTTTACAAATTACTGCCAATCAGATCTTTGTAGATGACCAAGCACAACTCCATTCATTTGAAAGGGGCTCACAGAGTGTAGATTCAATGGGTGGGCAGAGCTTCCGCCAATGAAAGGAAAGGTTACAGTAAAGCAGTAGTGTTGGCCAGCTACATCAACAGGGGTGCAGAATAGTGCAATGGGTAACAAGCCTTTCCCCATACATTGAGAAGTACTGATGAAACCTCTTAGTGGAAACATTTGCAATAACAGTGGATTTCCTATGCCGGTGTAAGGAGCGATCATGAATTGGCTGTAGAGGATAGAAATGCATCAAAACTTAATTACATAACTGATTTCTATCAGTGTGATGTGCATTGTGTGCAAGCTTAAAAAGTCATAGGACAGCAGAGAAATCCAGCAGGGAGATGTTCTTGCTGGTATATTATACCTTCCTTGGAGATCTTATGAGCTAGCTGAGCATTCCTTCTGCAAGGTAAGTGACTCTTGGGGAAAGAATTGCTTGTCTTGTAGAACCATGGCAACTATTGCACAGTCCCATTAGGCAAACTGAATTCAAAACAAATAATTCTTTTAAGGAATACTGTCATGTTATCATTCACGGCTGACAAATCAATCAGTACAATTCAGTCAGTAGTAAAAATAATTAGCATCCTTTCTTTAAACATATGCAGAATGCCTTCAACCTGCTGGTTTGGGGAATGTAGGGGTAGTGAAGTTGTTGCCCTTTTTTAGCTGTCTGAGAAATTAATAGCTTGTATCTGACTTGCTTCTCTTTAAACACAATGGAATGCCTTGTGCAACATGATACATGGATTCTATTAAGACTTACAGCACACCACCAAAACAGAAAAGAAAATGACCCTATATTGTATTTTTCACCAATGGAAAAAGTGTCCGAGGGCAAAAAGGTTGTGGCAGTGTAACTGTGTTCAATAAAAGAGAAGTGGAAAAATACTTGGACTCGTGTTTTGTATCCAGTACATAGGTTTTGTGCATGGAGTGTGTGTGTATTTTGTAATATATACCAATATTGTTTTATGAGTGTCCCCAAATGCAAAAATGTTAACTAAAGAAATGAGAGACCACTGAGTGCAAAAAAAAATAATCCTATGTAAAGGCTTCACAATTACAGTTTAAAGTGCTTTTTGCTTCAAGGGTATCAAAGGTTGTGGTAGTTTCGGAATACAAGGATTCTGGTTCACATTGGAGATAAAAGGATACTGCATTGTCGTCAGGTTTGGCCCCATGCTTTGACAACTTTGAGGTCCAGTACCAAGAGCCTTCTGGCAGTTCCCTCACTGTGAGAAGTGAGATTACAGGGAACCAGGCAGAGGGCCTTCACGGTAGTGGTGTCTGCTCTGTGGAACGCCCTCCCATCAGATGTCAAGGAAATAAACAACTATCTGACTTTTAAAAGACATCTGAAGGCAGCCCTGTTTAAAAGGTAAAGGTAAAGGTACCCCTGACCATTAGGTCCAGTCGCGGATGACTCTGGGGTTGCGGCGCTCATCTTGCTCTATAGGCCAAGGGAGCCGGCGTTTGTCCGCAGACAGCTTCCGGGTCATGTGGCCAGTATGACTAAGCCACTTCTGGAGAACCAGAGCAGGACACGGAAATGCCGTTTACCTTCCCGCTGGAGCGGTACCTATTTATCTACTTGCACATGACGTTCCTTCAAACTGTTAGGTGGGCAGGAGCTGGGACCGAACAACAGGAGCTCACCCCGTCGCGGGGATTCGAACTGCCAACCTTCTGATCGGTAAGCCCTAGGCTCTGTGGGTTAGACCACAGTGCCACCCGTGTCCCGCAGCCCTGTTTACGGAAGCTTTTAATGACTGTTGTTTTAATATATTTTTAATCTTTTGTTGGAAGCTGCCCAGAGTGGCTGGGGAAACCCAGCCAGATGGGGAGGGTACAAATGATAAATTTAGTAGTAGCAGTAGTAGTAGTAGTAGTAGTAGTAGTAGTAGTATGGAGAATCATTTCTCTGTCTTGTTCATAAATAGAGAGGAAAGAATCAGAAAGATAAAACAGTGGTGACTGATTGGAACAAGTTCAATAAGTGATCCAAGAGCTTTTCAACAATGTTTCCTTTATCTATATTGCCAGTTGTGTGTATTGTGCGTTTTGAAAGCCTACACACTGCTGAAATTCTCCCTTATCTAGCAGGGTGAAAACTGACATAGAAGTTTTCAGCATGTGCTAAATGTGTATACAGATGATGCTGTAACAGGTTCAGTAGCAGAGAGGGTCTACTTCTACCTGCTTCTACCTGCTGCACTAGGGCGTGTTGAATTTTTCATCTTTAAAAATCCTGATTTGAGGGGTGTTAAAAAGTTGTGGTATGATTAGGTAATTTGAAATATATTTTGGTTACTTGTAAATATTTAGGTCTTGCTTGGTAAATATCTATGTGAAAAGTTCCTACTTTTTAATTTTTTTAAATTTTTCTGTCATTTAAACGTATATGTTATTCCCAAATTTTCATGAAAACAGATGTTGATAAGTGCCTAAAATTGATTACAAGATATTGTAGTTCTGTTATATATGTATTGTAGTTATCTGTATTATTAATATTAATATTAATATTATTAATTATTAATATGTAGTTGTCTGTATTATTAATACTGGGTATGTTTAGCCTGGAGAAGAGAAGGTTAAGGGGTGATATGACAGCCATGTTCAAATATATAAAAGGATGTCATATAGAGGAGGGTGAAAGGTTGTTTTCTGCTGCTCCAGAGAAGCGGACACGGGGCAATGGATTCAAACTACAAGAAAGAAGATTCCACCTAAACATTAGGAAGAACCTCCAGACAGTAAGAGCTGTTCGACAGTGCAATTTGCTGCCAAGGAGTGTGGTGGAGTCTCCTTCTTTGGAGGTCTTTAAGCGGAGGCTTGACAGCCATCTGTCAGGAATGCTTTGATGGTGTTTCCTGCTTGGCAGAGGGTTGGACTGGATGGCCCTTGTGGTCTCTTCCAACTCTAGGATTCTATGATTCTAATATTATACAATGGTATGCGATTTCTTTTTTGCTTTGTACAACCAGTGATAACTGCTTCACTATGACTACAAAGAAGAGAACAAGGCAGGGAACATTCACACATATGAGCAACCTTATTGGAAGTGGAAGAGACATGTTGCCTTCTGAATTACCAACTTTGCGAGACATGTTAAGATATGGACTGTTGCTGAGAGAACAAAGTAAGTGAGGATATGAGAAACTATCCAGCTGCCAGTGTTGCAAAAGACTTATAGCCTAAAGTACTTGAAAAATGGGAACAAGCAAACTGTTCTTTTGTTTTCCCTGTTGTGAATTCAAGAGTTACAGTATTAGCAAAGATTCAAGAAAGTTGAGAGCAAGCAGAAAACATATCTCTTGGAAGGGGCAAGTTAGATATTAAAGAAGCCTTTGCTTCAAAACTTGACAAGCTCTTTGACATTCTCAATTGCAAATGTGAAATCATTATGTGCTCTGAATTTGGCTGTGCTACAGATTGCACAAAAGAAGCTCACATTAATTGCACATGCTCTAAAGACAAGAAGATCCCAGTGAAAGAACTTGCTTTCATTAAAGGCCAGAGAAACAATATTGGTTCTATTGGACCACACCAAATTGGTTTGCCAGATTTTCCAGAACATAACAGACTGATAAAGAAGCAAAAGCGAGGAGAAGTTGAGAGAACAACACTTGCTGATGCTGAATAGAAAAAGGAATGTTTGCAGACTTCTTCACTTCCATCACATGAAGAAAGTTCCTCCGGGGTTGGAAATGAAAAAGAATCTGATACAGAAGATGGAAGTGAATCAAATTATGATTTAGCAGCTCCTTCAACTTCTAATGGAGAGAAACAGTACAATACATTAGATATTCCTAATGTTGCTATGCAGAACATCAGATACGGTGTTGGTCTTCGTGCCACAGCTGCAATTACCACCGCTGCATTTATTGATATTGGCTTGATCACTGAAGAGAATACGAAACTTGTTGTTGACCACAATAAAGTAAAGGGAGCACAGGAGAAATTGATGTCATCATTAGACAATGAATTTGAAGAAATTCAAATTCATTGTCTAATGAATTTGAAATTCAAATTCATTGTAAGGTGGCTTACAACAGCAAACAGACTTTGTCGCTTGTGAGTTTCCAAACATGGCCTAAAAGGCAAAAACCTCAATAATTTAAGGCTGATTGTAGAATACATTGTTGGTGTGTACTATCCGTGTTGGTTCAATATAAAAGTAAAACATTTGTGGATAGAAGGCCCATGTCATTTGTTGTTTCAATTGCAACAGCTTAGACTGCAAAACAAGGCTGCTGTTTTGCCGACTGTTAAGCGTTCAGCGTGGTATGCATTTAGTGAAATGTTAATTCAGACACTGCTGTGCTCAAATAATAAGGAAGAAAGGAGAGCTGGAATTCAAAAGATCATCGATTTGAGAGGTGGCAATGATGATATATTTGGAGACCTTTCAGTACGTCCAAGGAAGACACCTTCTATAAACACCTCTGCTTCAAACTTATTGGAGTTGATAGACTGGTTTGATGGAGTTTATGAACCTCCATTAACATGCAAAATGACCTTGACAGAAATAAAGGAATTTATTGACAAGCCTATGCAAGTTCCTCAGTGGCCTTGTCATGGTCAAGGGATTGAAAGATGTGTGAAACAAGTCATGGAGGCTGCAGAGAGGCCAAGAAGCAGGTCGTCTGCTTTTGTCAAGAAATGAATCAATACAGGACTTGATGAAACTTGTTATTAATTCCAATTAATGTTATTCTTTTTTTTAACTATAATAGGACGTTATAAGATAAAGTGATGATATGTTGTTACAGCTGGAAATAAAATTTCTTTATATTTTGCTTGTATAAAATGATTAAAAACTTTAACTTTGCTTCAAAATGCGAGTTTTTGGCTTTTTTTTTAGTGTATTTCAAACAAATCTCAATTTACCAAGCTAAACATCAACCAATCATAAAAATAATTGCAGATTTGGATTCCTCATGTGCAATTACATATTTTTAGACCCCCTCATTGAGCAAATTCACAAAATAAAATTTTCCGTCCTTAAATGACACGCCCTACTGCTGCACCCCTTACTACTGGGAAATGAAAAACCAAGAGTGGTGTTGCTTCGTATGTCAAAGAGGACACAGAGTCTTAATGTGGAGTGTCTCAGAACCCAAACTGCAGGTTGAAGCACAGAGCACAGAATTGCAGGAACAGATAGGAATTTTTTTTTAAAAAAAATGCACAAGTACAAGGTGAATCTTGGGCCCTGTGCACATCACTATTACATTCACGTAAATAAAGTGCTTCAGCATCACAATTTATTTTCCTGTTTAGCAGCCTTTCTTGTCATGTTTTACACTGTACATTTCAAGTATCACTGCACAGCGGCCCAAATGTCATTTTTCACTGTCAAACTGTCTTTTCATATTCAGTCTAGTTTGTAATTTTGTAAATATCCTCTAGTTTCTGCCATTTTGCTCTTGGGTGCTTCATTGCCTTTTTTTTGCAAAAGGCATACCAGAGACACACAAACCTGTCCCATGAGCAAAGAAACTGTGGTGGGAAGTGGTGAAGAAATTGCTCAATTATTCCCAGACTTGTAGGAGCATAGGGAGCTGCCCTATAGTAGAGCAACCCCAGCGTTAGACATTCCGTGGAGTTTTTTGGGAGATACGGGGCTTTATGACAGGCTGTGAGTGTAATATTATTGTTGCTGGAAGGCAGTGGTAAATGAAACACCATTTTGGTCTTGAAACACCATTAAAGAGGAGGAGTTGAGAAGGAGGAGTCAGGCTAGCTCAGTGCAGTCTATACAGACCAGCAGTAGCTCTTTGGGGTTTGACAGGGGCCTTTCTCAGAGTGCAATACCAGAGTTGTTTTTAGACTCATCAGACTTGGCTGGAACAAGGAAGTATTCTATGCATTACAAATGTAAGTGAAAACACCTCAGCAAAATACAGCAATCAGGTAGGCCCTGCTTAAAAAAAAAAAAGTGGCTCTAGTCCAGTGGTCAGCAAACTTTCTCAGCAGGGGGCCGGTCCACTGTCCCTCAGACCTTGTGGGGGCCGGGCTATATTTTGAAAACAAAAATGAACGAATTCCTATGCCCCACAAATAACCCAGAGATGCATTTTAAATAAAAGCACACATTCTACTCATGTAAAAACACCAGGCAGGCCCCACAAATAACCCAGAGATGCATTTTAAATAAAAGGATACATTCTACTCATGTAAAAACACGCTATTCCTGGTCCGTCCACGGGCGGGATTTAGAGGGTGATTGGGCCGGATCCGGTCTCTGGTATTTAGTTTGCCATGCTCTAGTCATTTCTGGAGGCTAAGAGAAAGATAGGAAATCCTGAAAAGTGAAAATCAACTTCACACACTGCAAAAAAAAATGACTCGTATGTGGCCAATTCTGATGATCCTTCTTGATTTATAGCTAATAGACAGAAGCATGAGAGCTCTTTCCCATAGACGCTGCACCACCTACACCCTTAATCGGTGCTTTTTTTCTTTAAAAAAGGTTTAGGGGTACTCTCATTTTCCTACACATATTGAAATACTGCCCCTCAATGAGGTTAAACTTAGATTCACAAAATGTTTAGGGGTATGCGTACCCCTGCATCCGCCCCCCCGCCCCCGAAAAAACACTGCCCTTAATAGTAAGTAGTATTTCAATTCTTGAAACACACATTCTGTCTGTATAGTGGATAAACATTAGGAAGAACTTCCTGACAGTGAGAGCTGTTCGGCAGTGGAATTTGCTACCAAGGAGTGTGGTGGAGTCTCCTTCTTTGGAGGTCTTTAAGCAGAGGCTTGACAGCCATCTGTCAGGAATGCTTTGGTGGTGTTTCCTGCTTGGCAGGGGGTTGGACTAGATGGCCCTTGTGGTCTCTTCCAACTCTATGATTCTATGATATCACAGTGAAATTTATTGTGTGATGTGGTAGATCACAGTGTGAAAAGTTTCGACACATTAGAACCATCATTGGATGCTCTGCCATATTTCCATTGATTTTCACAGTGTGGCGATGCGTAAGACTTGGCTCAGTGATGTGCAAAAGGTGCCCTAGTAGCTTGAGCCATGTACCTTTGCGGTCTCTGCCTCCAATCAAAAGTATATCCCATCAGATATATTGCTTATATTGCATCATTGAACAGAGAATGATCCAAACAGAAGGCCTTCATTCCAAAGTGAAATGCTTTTTGTTATAACCATTGCTTAATATGTGCACATGATCTAGTAGTCATTCACCGTATTTAGGTTACCAAAGACAACTTAAGCATTTGAACAAATTATTTCACAGATGGTAGCTAAATAACAACCAAATAAGGAAGCACCATGTGTATATACTGGGCAGCAAAATTAATTTTTGACTGATCTCCATATTCATGTAGCTCTCTTATTTTGTTTAAACCCTCATGCAGCCATTCAGCTGATGACAAAAAAGCAAAGCAATATAAACGAAATGACCTGAATCTGCCAGAATAAATTGGAAAAATGTCACAACAACAACTTGCCTGATCTGCCTTCTTTTGGTTTTATTAAGAGAAAATAGGGCGTCCAGGATGTGGGGAGTTAGTGCTTTTTAGAAAGGAAACTAATTAATAAGCAAGCTTTCCTGTCCCGGATTATTTAGGAACAATAGCTTGCTTTTTAACAGCAAAGAAGATTGACCTTGGGGGGGGGGGACTCATTATCTGTTTCAGAGAATATTACGTAGCCCTGGAATGCACTTGACTAATGCACTTAATAATTGGAATTTTAGGATTGCTAATACATCTGTGTTGCTTGTCTAGGACATCTCATTGCCTGTAGGCCTCACCATCGAATTTTGCAATGCTGCATGAAAAGGCTCCAGAATGACATCCTTGTTGCATTTTTCTCATTAACATGATGAGACGCTTAGTTCTTCCAGACAAGCTGGACATTTTCCCTTTGTCTGGGAGAAGCTTTTATGCTAACAAATAATAAAAAAGTTAAAATCTGATTGTATTTCCCTTATCTAGCCCTGCTGCCCGACCATACCAAACCCTGCCTAAAAGATGCCACTTGGTGGACTGACATTCTATACAGTGGTACCTCAGGTTAAGAACTTAATTCGTTCTAGAGGTCCGTTCTTAACCTGACACTGTTCTTAACCTGAGGTACCACTTTAGCTAATGGGGCCTGCCGCTGCGCCGCCAGAGCACGATTTCTGTTCTTATGCTGAAGCAAAGTTCTTAACCCGAGGCACTATTCTGGGTTAGCGGAATCTGTAACCTGAAGCGCCTGTAACCTGAAGCGCCTGTAACCCGAGGTACCACTGTATACCCACATGACTGCATAATCACAACATACTGTTCCTAAAGTATAAAGCATTGGTATTTTTGTGGCCTGGCAAACATTTAGGATCCATCTTTTTTACCTTTACTCGAGTATGATGACATCAGGTAAGGCTGCAAAATGACCTCACTAAGGACAAATGAAACAGACCTTATTGCCACTAGGGTGAATAGGGGAGCAAGCACATAATTATTGTCAAGGTAACAGGCTGATAGGCACTGTTTTCTCTCAATATACAGCAGTGATTTGCCATGATGTTCTACTCTGTAGAACAGGAAAACAGGGAACACTGACCCAATTGCCTCAGCAGCAGGGACACATTTCCTATCCCCAAACTCCCACTCTATAAGTATGGGCTTGCTCCACGCGACATGCAAACATTTGTAACCCATTTGGAGGACCCCTTAAAAACAAACATTGAAAGGTTGTGGGGTTGTTGTTGTTTTGGTAACTTATGAAAGCTTAAGTAAAAAGCTTTTCCAGGTTTCCAGATCAGACATAATTAAAAGTGATATACTGAAGGATGTGCCTTTTACACAATTACAGCAAAAAGTCTAATAGCACATTGTGTCCATACTCAGAGCACCAGTACACACGACCAATCTGATGTGTTAAGAATGTGAGTTGAATGTCATATGATCTGAGTTTGGCATGTGTTGATGGATTGCTTCATACACTCAGGTCACAATTTCATCCCTATTTCACTTGTCCCCAAGGCCACATCTTGAGACTGATGATGCCATACCATAAACTGTGGCGAAGGGACCACTTTAGGTAGAAAGGGATGGAGGAAGTGGTGGTGGTTCTGAACAGTAATTCTAAGCTTAGCCCCACACTTAGGCTCAAGGGTCCAAATTATCTGGACTTTGCCTTCCTTTGGGCTTGTTAAGATGGACAGTGATGCCAGATCAAAAATTCTGCACCATTGTGAGCAAACAGGTCAATAGTGTGCTACCACACTCCTCCTTAGTATCTGCTCCTGTTGGAGCAAAGGCAGTGTCATTCATGACCTTCTGCTCCCTGCTCCAAAAATGTGATACAGATTTTCCTTCAGGCAGCAAAATGTCTGACGCTAACCCAAATCCCCATAAACACATGCTCTACAAGTTTGCTGTGTTGTTGTTTAGTCATGTCCGACTCTTCGTGACCCCATGGACCAGAGCACGCCAGGCATTCCTTGCTATATGTGCCAGCTATTAGCCACAAGATGGGCAATAGCATTAGGCTGACACTTACTATAAGCAGTCTGGTGTATCCTACTTTGACCGCCTGTTGCCTTCCATAAATACCGGTATGTAAAACGCCTCTAATAAAAAGATGCCTATCTACTCAGAGTAGCATGAAATTCCCTCTTTTCATTGCTAAATGCATCTGCATCCCAATGCACTGCAACCCTCTCTTTTCTTCTTCTTGTTTTCCCTCTGACCTCTAGTGCTAATTGAAAGTGTCATAGCTGTGAATGTGCAGGAAATGCCCACTAGGAACTGAGACCTTTTGAAATGGCTAACATCACTTTCCTGCCAGGCTTTGGGGCTTCATTAGTAAGCTGATGTCCTCTACACTTTAGTGAAAAAACAATACCAGCTAGGCTGAATGATGAATCAGCCACAGAGGATTTAATTCACACTTTAAAAAATTCTGCAACGGCCTGTTCAGACAGAGCTGAGTGCATCTCAGATACAGAGAAAGCTTATTTTACGAGGAATTATGATGTTGATGGGACTGCTGTGTGTGTATATGTACACACAAATGAAGAAGGTTTATATTATCCACAGAAATATTAATTCCCAAGTCAAAATGTAGCCAGATACCTGACTATTTATGTATCCCCTTCCTCCGTTTTTAGGATAGAGCAGCTACAGCAAAAGGTAAATATCCAACTCTATGGCCCCAACTTCTTTTCATGCCCTAGGCTTCCATTTTCCCACATCTAACAATTTTGTAAGAGCCCAAGCTATTATTCATGTGACAGCAAAAATATTACTTTGTGGGTGATGAATCCATCATTTCAGATGAGGATAAGAAGCACAGTATAACCATCTCTGGTTAGTTCAGTGTTAAAAGGAATCAAGTATAAGCCTCAGCTAAGATTGTGGCTGCTAGGCAACAAGTAACATTGCCGCATTAAGAAGTGCACGCAGTGTAACTAATTGTTTTCTGACAGAATTCCTGCACTGGTCTATAGAAATTGAGACGTATTGCTGGGAAGTCTTGATATGACTTAGTAGGTACTGTGGTCTGTACCTGATACATATTTGATCATATTTGCTATAATGAGTTTGAGGAGCAAGCAGAACTCAATTTGCGCAGGGATCTTCAGGGTAGCAAGTGTGATTTTGCATGTAATAACCCAATTCTAAGATCTGCTCTACAGGTTTCCACTTAAGAGGACTCCACCAGAGATTGAAGTGTACACTGTAATCAGATGAGACCAAGGGAAACTCCAAAAATACAACCCAGGAATATGCCCCATTCTAGGGACCAACAGAACTGACATTTCTGATTGATGATGACTAGAGAGAACACATAACCAGTGGCGTAGGAAGGGCGGGGCGTAGGGGGCGCTTCGCCCTGGGTTCCAGGGGAGGGGGGTGACACTCCCTGGCCCTTCCTGCCACTCCTCGCCGCCTGGCATCCCGTCCGTGCTGCTCCACGGACAGACAGGGCAGCCCACAAGCCACCGCCTGCCCGGCGGCCCACCCAGTCACCGTGGGAGCAGCAGCACCAGGCCGAATGGACTGCGCATGCCCAGAAATTCTGGGCATGTGCAGTGCATCCGAGATGGTGCCACTGCTCCCGCGGCGACCAAGTGAACTACCGGATGGACTGTGCATGCGCAGCATTTCTGTGCATGTTCAGCCCGTCCCGACATGCGTCGTGATGTCACGACACCCCGCCCCCGGGGAGGTGCCTCCACGCCGCTGCCCTGGGCGGCGTGGAGGCTTCCTCCGCCACTGCACATAACATTGCACTGCTATATTGAGGAAAGTGCTTGCCATATAGCACAGGGATGGGGGGGGGGGTTTCATGCCAAAGCTGCCAATTGCCACTCAGGCAACATCCCAAAGGCCAGTGAGACAGATAAAGAAAGAGATTCTGAAGTAGATTTGGACCATACCTAAAGAGGATATTTTGTTGGTGTTAATACTGGGGAAGTTAGTAGCTCCAACCGCCTTTCTTTAATTCTAAAGATCTCGGGGGGGGGGGGGGAGGGACTGTATCTCAAAAAGCACTGGGATAAATACAACCTCCTCTTACATTTCAGGTCAGACAAACAAAACTAATTCTTCACACGGTGCATAGTTGAATTGTAGAAGTAGTGCTGGTCACCAACTTGGATGGCTTTAAATGCATATTAGACAAAATCATGGAGGTTAAGGCTGTCAGTGGCTCTCAGTCACAATGGCTATGGTCTGCCTCCACTGTCTGGGATGCTTTGCCCCTGCATACCAGTTTCTGGGTATCACAAATGGGGAGAGCACTCTGGCTCACAGGTTCTGCTCACAGTTGGCCTCTGTGAGAACAGGATGACAGACTGCTGAGAAATACCTGTTGAAAGAGCCTTTACAAGCTCTGGTTTCTTCCATATAGAGCAAGTCCTGGATCAGATGTTGCGCAACAAAAACAACAGTTAGGTAACAGTTAGGTAACAGTTAAGGGAACCAGGAGGATTATGAGATCAAGGGAAGGCAGAGCTGGACAGCTGATTGTCTTGCAGAAAAGCAATTGCAGGAGTGACTCAGATCAGGCTGCCTGCAAGAAAGAACTCCCATGCCAAATTCTGAAATGAAGCAGCAGTTTTGCTCATAAAAGAAATACCCCCTGAAAGAGTCTCTTATGATAAGATTTATGGCCGTAGAAAAGCCCCATGCTAAAACATGCTGAGCTACCCTTTCTTTAAGAAGAGTAATATGTAGGAGCTGGCATACATTGGACTGGGGATAATATAAAAACAGCCTCACCAACGCAATCTTTAAAACACAGACAAAAGAGAGCACTTGAACTATAAACAGAATGGGATTTATTGGGGCTTCAGATCCTGGGAGAGTCAGGCAAACGGAAGGAATAAAGGAAGCTGCTTGCAGGAGTGAGAACGGGGAAGAGGCTCGCAAGTGGCTGAATGCCAAAATCCTCCTTTATGAAAGAAAGAAATAACCACATTCACTTCTTAGACAGAGAAAGGAAGCTTTATTGTATTGACTGCAAGCCAAAGCCCAATAGGATCCCCTCCCCCCCACAGAGTGCTTTCACTTCTATAACTGCAAGGATTGTCTGGGGGGCTGAGCATTGTAAGGAGCGCCTTCTGAATTAAGCTATTGTTCCTTAACTCTTATTCCAGTTTTCTCATACATTATTTATTGACCAGCTTTCTCTCTGACTGTGGAGACACGCAAAGGAAGAGGGGGTGGGGGTGGGTGGCACCAACAGACACAATGATGAGGCGGAATATACCACCAACCAGGGACACCCCTTCAGGTTTCATTAGGAGGGCAGAGGGAATTCATGGGGGCAGCAAGACCGCACAAAAGTTCATAGGAGGAAATGAGGTGGTAGAAAGATTCATAGGGGGGGGGAACAGATTGCAGAAAGGTTCAAAGTCCTGGTGTTGGATACATCCAAGATAAAATTGCCCCAATGTGCTGAACCTATTTTTAAAGCTACTTTTGTGACTATAGGCTACATTGCAACCACATAAAACCAGAGGTTTCCACACATCCAACCATCTTGACATCCAGAGAAGCAAGAAAGGATTGCCACTGCTGGAGAAAACATTCCAACCATGCTAGAGCAAATGAGCAGGGATCGTAAGTGACATGGCCAGGGGAGAATCCTAAGGGCCACACAGTATCCCAAAGGGCCACATTCACTCTTTGAACCACAGGTTCCCCATCCCTGTTCAGCATGTCTGCACAGTGCTGCTTATGCGCTGCTTCCACTTGCAGTGCTTTGTTCTAGGTCTGTTGAGGAAAGGGATTCTGTTCAGCCCCGGACTTGTGGGGCATGTTTTCTGAATATGGTTTTGGTTTGTAATGATATTCTGCTTTCCTTTTGACTTGATTCGGAGTGGCATGTGTGATCCCGGAAAAGAATCATTGAGATGCTGAGCACAGGCACCATATGTCTCTCTCTCTATGCAGCGAATTTCTGTATCATTTTCTCATCCTGCATGCTTTGCATGAGAGGAACTGTGCCTGATCGAGTAGCTTGGTGCGAGAGCTCAGCATGCCATGAAGGGCAGGATGTGAGGCAACTGCTGATATTGCACAGAGCTTTAGTAACTCCATGTGGTGTGCCTTCTCTTCCACATTGCACAATGCTGTCCCTGCCCTGATCAACTCCTGGCTTTTGTGCTCCTAAGTGGGACAGCTCTTCCGGCACTCAGCATTGTTGTGCTAGCTGTCCCAGTAGGGAGGATCAGGCCCCATCAGCACTACAGATTTAAAGCAGTATCATGCCATGGTTTCCCCCCAAAGAATCATGGGGTCTGTTGTTAGTTAAGGCTGCTGAGAATTGTTAGCAGTTCCCTGTTCCCCTCACAGGGCTAAAATTCACAGAGTTCCCTGGGGAGAGGGATTGATTGTTAAACAGCCAAATTTACCCAAGTTTGTGCCACTGCAGCCAAAGTGGTGCTAGGGTTTTTGGCTGCTTAATTGCTTGGCAGTCTAAGGCTCCAGTCCAGAAAGCTGCAACAGCAACAGAAAACTGCAGGATGAACTGTATGTCTTGCTGCATGCAGCTTGTATTATCTGAATCAGGGTGCATACATCTAAAAATAAATGTTCACTGAAAACTCTCAGGAGCAGAACAAAACAACCTCATCACTGCCATATTTAATATTAACAATAAAAATCTTTTCCCGCTTGGGTATTATGAAAATCCATCCTCCAAATACAATGCAAAAGAATCATGCACTATATCGTTAGTACTTTGGAGACAGTAGGCACAGCTTGAAGGGATTTACAGATCCTATGTTAAGCATTGCTAATACCAAGTTAAGCATGATGCAATCTTGTTTCCACAGCAAGGAGAATGAGCTTTTGTAGCTAATTAATTACTTTCATTTGACTCCATCACAACAGTAGAATTGTGCACTCTTATTATATAATGCTTTTTTGTACTTCTTGAATTTGCAAACCTTTAAAACAAGAAACGGGGGGGGGGGGATGTTGAGAAAGGACATCTTTTATTTTGAGAGATTTGCTTGCCCAGATGGACATGCTGTTTTTCATTATCAGGCCAAAATGGGATTCTGACATGCCAAAGTGTACGTTGATACGTTGGCACCTTATTTGCAAAATTTAACAATTCCAAAATACAGATGCACTTTCACTTATGCAAGATTAAATATACTGCCTTCAGCTGTATTTGAGGGTCGATTTCAAAAATTCCACTGGAAAAAACGCTTGTGTCCATGTGGAGATGGCAGTATTGAATCAGTAGCTCATGTGCTTCTAGCTTGCACTCTTTATAAAAATTTGAGGAGTGAGGTTATTACCCCTCTACTGTACTACTATCCATACCAGATCACCCAACCATTGCTACTGTGTCCTTTCTTCTAGCTGATCAAGATAACCAGGTGACAGCAAAAACTGCAAAAAAAAAAAAAATAGCAGGGGAAATTAGAATAAGGTCTGTTATTTGATTATTGATGTAAACATCCAGAATGTATTTAGTATAGTTAAGTTTTTACCACTATCCTCAGTACATTTTATTTTATTTTATTGCTATGGCTAGTGGCTGATACAAATAAAGATTCTGCAGATTCTGATGCCAAAGTGTGCCCTAATTAAAATATGGCCTAACATGGCATACAATCTAATACACAGCTGCATGTTTAGCAGCACAATCTTAACTACTTTTACTTACTCCCTAGTAAAAGTATTTAAGTTTGCAGACTCATGTATTTTAATACGTCAAGACGTGGACTGTTGTCACTGTGTGTTCTTGAATCTGTATGGCAACAGCCACGAAGTTTTTGGGGTCTCTAGGCACATTCACATTTGGAATTCTGAGAATGTGCCATGAGAAGCAGTCATAAAATGGCTGCCATGCCATAGCTTAAAGTAGCTGCCATATCCAAAAAAGCAGGAAAGAGACAGGACCATCAATGTGCATGCTTTCACACTGTGTAACCCATTCCATGACCAGGCCAAGTAACATAATTTTTTTGAGACTATGTATATGGGTCCACATGACTGAACCTGCATTCTCAAGAATCTACTTCACAGAGACACTGGTGTGTCAAGGAGAGTTCTAGACTAGAGACCTTTAATTTTATATCCAGTTTTCTGTGTGATTTTTTTTTGGGGGGGGGGGTGGTATAGAGAAGCATTCAGTAATAAGAGCCTTGAGCCAAAAAAGTCTGAATTGGCTGCAGGCTTATCATCTCTGCAATAATGAGCTTTAATAGTTATTCACTGTGAGAATAGGGCTGGTTTGTGGAAAACCTGAAAGGAAAGCTAGAACTCCAAATAGGATTGAAACTTGACAATTTTGTGGGATTAAAAAAATGATTATGCCACAAAAGCTGACCCAGTGAAAATTCAGCTAAGTCAACTCTTTCCTATGGCTTTCACAAAATGTCACTCAGCACAAATGTTTGAGGCAATTGACTCAGGTACTCATTCCACACGAAAAGAGGCATACTAGATATATAGCACATGTGGGGTACATTTTATTTTTTAGTCTGAGGGCTGCATTCCATTGTAGCTAACCTTCTATATAGCTAGCAGTGGCTATATAGGGTCAATGCTACACATATACATATTGCCCTAACCAATCAGGTGAGAGGGAACAAGGTCAGGCAGTTAGCTGGTGCAGATCTAGAGTGGGGCATGTTCAGGACATGTTCAGGAGCCTAGACAGTACTGCAGGTACTGGACCAGATACTCTCAGAATAAGTTCAGGGCATATCTTATAATTCTTCAGCTGCGCTAAAAGATAAATTAATTCAGCACCAGCTGGGAGCAACTACAAGGGCTTTGTAGCTTAGGCAACAGAGTCTTTCTGGGATCTCCAGCTTTCCCAAATGTGACACCTGGCTTTCTTAAGGGTCCCACATCTTGTTCTGCATTTGCCCATCCCTTCTGGTGCAAGAGTGGCTACCACTTGTCAGGTTGAACACTGCATTCACCACACTCAACCCTCAGGAGCCTGCATGTTGAAGTGGGTGTGGCTAAGATGTCAATGTCGACATGGCCAATCTTACTTCATTTTTCAAAGAGAACATTGGGGGGGGGGTCATAAAAAAACATTTTCACATCATATGTGGGGGTTCAGTTCCAAGGGTTTCAGGTATATGCAAAAATCATGTACAGCCAAAATTGCCTTTGGAGCCACCCCACAGCCAGCCAGCCTTTTATGAGGCAGCCAGAGAAGGAGAGAATCAGAGGTGGGAGGAACTTGGAAGCCCCAGGAAGACATGGTGCGAAAATAGCTTTTAAGCTCTCAGTCGTTCTTCCTGGGCAAATAAATCCCTCTTGGTGCACCTAGTGAGCGGGCTTCCTGCATTGGGTGGCACAGTGGCTCTGGGCGCGGTATGGATGCATTTGTGAGATGGGAAGTTGGATTGTCCCAGGAGATCTCATGACATCAACCCTAGCACTCCCACAGTGTTGCCAACCAAAAGGGTCCCACTCACAGGGCGCACTGAGCACGACTTGCCCAGGAAGAAAGGCTAAGAGCTTAAAACCTCTTTATGTACTGGGTCCACTTGGGGTTTGCTCCCACTGCATCCTATCAGGACCCAGAACAAACTTGTTTGAAGTGCTGTTTGATGTGTTCATTGCTATCCATAATTTTAATTAGAATGTATTTATTTTTTTAAACTGGACAAATGGGGGGGGGCCTCACGGGAGCAGCGCCACACACACACAGTGGCACCTATGGGAGCAATCAGTAAAAATTTGTGCAGAAAGATTGCCCTCACATGGCAATTAGAGCTGAAAACAGTTCCCCAGAGGCTTTTTTTCAAGCCTAATTGCCACATGGCTTTTGATGGGAGGGAGCAGCGCACAGGGAGGGCAGAGCTAACGCAGCCTGTATCTATACTGAATTTGAAATCATTTTTACATATGAAAGCATTTTTTAAATTGTTTCTTAATTGCCATCATGGTTTTTATAGATGAAGTTGGGTGGTTTTTATTGCTGATATTATTATAAAATTGTTTTGAGATATTTCATACAAAATGTTTCCAAAATAGAAGAGAAGAGGAATAGTACGTAAATAAATAACCCTTTCCTTCCTTAACTGTGGCTCCCTCCCTGTACCCCTCCCACAGAGCAAGTAGGTTTGAAAACAGCCTCTCAATGGAGCCCATGGCAAGCTTTCCCTTCCTCAAGGCTAATTGCCATTGTAGGGGTGGGGAGTCACAGTACATGGCAAGTGGACCCTTTCTTCTTTATTGTGACTCCCCTGAAAATTCCTTCCATACAGCAATTGGGCTTGAAAACAGCTTCCCCTTTGATCCAGTTGCTGCTCATGGGCAGGGGAGACCGGCTTATGCATAAATGCCCACATGTGGACACAGAGTCTGTCTGTTTTGTCTGTCTGTCTGACTTTCTCTCTCTCTGGAATTTATTAGTCTCACAGAGCCTAGGGCTTGCTGATCAGAAGGTCAGCGGTTCGAATCCCCTGACAGGGTGAGCTCCTGTTGCTCGGTCCCAGCTCCTGCCCACCTAGCAGTTCAAAAGCACGTTAAAGTGCAAGTAGATAAATAGGTACCGCTCCGGCAGGAAGGTAAACGGTGTTTCCATGCACTGCTCTGGTTCGCCAGAAGCGGCTTTGTCATGCTGGCCACATGACCTGGAAGCTGTACGCCGGCTCCCTCGGCCAGTAACGCGAGTTGAGTGCCGCAACCCCAGAGTCGGACACGACTGGACCTGATGGTCAGGGGCCCCTTTACCTTTACCTTACCCAACAATCCCAGGCAGTCCTTTTTTTCTTTAAAAAAAGGTTTAGGGGCACTCCCATTTTCCTACTCATATTGAAATACTGCCCCTCAATGAGGCCAAACTTAGATTCACAAAATGTTTAGGGGTATGCGTACCCCTGCGTCCCCCCCAGAAAAAGTACTGGTCCCAGGAATACCCCCCCCCCAAATAAAAGTAAATACACAATAAAAACATCAATGCATCAGTATAACAGGGAGGCTGGAATCAGCTAAGAATCCCAGTCCTCCAAAAGCTGAGGCAAAGAGGTGCCTCTTAACCACTGTACAATGTCGGTACAAGATGCACCTTGGAACGGATATCAGTTTCTCTCTCTGCAGGACAGCTGAGAGACAGACGCTTTCAAATCTGTTCTTCATGCTGATAACTCATAATTATTCATTCATTTACCTAATTCTATCTTGTAAGGTTTGAGCAATGGCCTGAGAGTGGGATGTTGCCTTGGGATTTTGCTCTGACTAACCTAGGGAAATGCACCTTTTGCTCCTTTATTTCCCCACCTGCCCTTAGGCTGTGTGTACACACTCCAGTTTAGTGGGCATTCACAGACATTATCCAAAAATGCAACAATAGCCTGTGCTTTGTTTCAAAATACTGTTTGAGGTTTTGTTTCTAAAAACCAGCTTCACACGAATCAGAATCCTTAAACCACTCCTAATTCATCTCTAACCAGCCTTGGCATAGGGTAAAGACATTCTCATCCCATCAACACCCATGTTGTGTACACAAACAGAAACAAATATGTCACTATGAAACTGGGGAGGTGGGGGGAAATGAACCAACCCCTTCCCCTTCAACTTCACTGGTCTCCAAGCAGTAATGTGAACACATCCTTAGTTTGATGCTGTGCCTATTTGTCTTCCTCAGTTAGAGTAGCACTCCCATATAATATTTAATGCCCATAGAAGACAGGTATCTCTTGACCTTCCCATTTTCATGTCGCAGCCTTGTCTTTTTCCTGATACTGGCCCCCACTGCATTGCAATGTTGCCTCTTGTTCCTTTCCCAGCTGTGCAGCCAACCAAAATGTCATCTCGCCACAGAGATCTGCACTTTCTCCTCCAGAAAGAATTCCAACATCATCAAGCCATGGGAGATTAATCCATAGCTGAACATGCTGAACTGAAATGCTTTGATAAGCTCACCATGGGAGGTACACCGGCGAGTCTATATTCCATCATTGCAAAGAGGCTAAATTAAAACCATTACCATAGCTTGCAGGGAATGTGAGTAGGAGCTTTAATTCTGCCTGCTCCCTCAAAGGTGTGTTGCCACAGAAAATGAGGGGTGAAGTCATGTTGATGCTGACAGCTCCACTGCCAGGTTAGCAATACAGATTAGTATGGCTGAATCAGAGAGGTTGAGTACAAGGACTTATGTAGCTAACACTACATAAATCCTTGTACTCAGCCTCCGATTCAGCCATACTATGTGAGTCAGAAAAAGCAGCAGAATGTGCTCTGACTCTCCTGCATTGTAGTCCGTGAACATATCTGACTCAGCAGCATCATGTAGAATGGCACAACCCCACTATTGGCAGAGAAAGATTTGCCTGACAAATGAACCATAGTCAAGTCGATTGTATGTTCACCAGTTGAGTGGATTTGTGGCATTGGGATATCTATTCCAGGACCATGAACATCTCAGCAGTAACCAGGGACTCAGCTACATTACTAAAGAAAAGAGTTTTATATGAGTTGCATGTTTAGACATTTAACCCTCCCCAAATAAATTCACACAAGAGACAGATATTTGTTTTGGTTTTTGGCAGAATTTAAGCCACAACTTTATTGATTTCAACCAAGTGAGTGGTTGCATAGGTTCTGGTTCGACTATCTCCCTGCACCCTTGCAGGCAGAACTGTCCCAGAGCATGTTCGTAGGACAGACAAGGATGAACACCAGGGACAGCTGCTGATAGAGGTACCTATCAGCTGTCCTGATGTCCCTGGGACTCGGGCACCGGCCGGACACCTTTGTGGGGGCCCACAAAGCCAGAAGTGGCATATGAAGAACTGGACTAGGTCTAATTTTATCTTTCTTTGCTACTGTAGCCATTGGACAAATAAGTAAAATAACATTCAAATTATTCACAATTTTCTTTTTAAGCATGGCATAACTTCAGATCTGAGATTTGAAGCCCTATTTATATTCATATCATTAGAAATAGTTTTAAAACACTATACCAATAATTACATTGATTTAATTGGCATGGTTTCCTTAAGAAAAGGAAAGGTGTTTACTAGCAATTTAAAATGACGAAGAAGTGCTTTATAGTGGCATTTATGTAATAGCCTTGAAGGGAATGTTCTGTTCATAGTAACACACGTTAGCAACATTTTCAGTGGGATTGTATTAAGGAAAATATTCCATTTCTGTTTCCCCCTTAATTTTCCATGTGATGAATGGAAAGAAATAATGGCAACAGCTATACGGTTTTCTAGTGGACTCTGCCCCTAGGCAATAATCCTCTGGTAATTTCTATTGCTGTAAAAACACAACTAAATCCCATTGTTATCACAATGGTTACTTGGATCTACGATAGAAGCTGTGGAAAGGTATCCATCATAGGAGAAATCACATTTTTCTGCCCTTATTTGAGGAGGTTATAGTAAAGTTTTCTGTACACACATTTGACAAGATTACCCAAATCCTTTAATGCTTAAGTGGAGCTATTGCCAACAACAGTGAAAATCTCAGTGGCAAAGCTAGCAATAATTTTCTTACCCCTGAGTTAGAGGATCCCCTGTTTGATAGTCTCCTTCTCTCTCTTTCAAAAGAGTGGCCCGGGACAGATTTGTGCTACAACAATGAAATACAAGGAGGAGTGTGAAATTTAGAACTTTCTTAAAATGAAAAACACAAGGATAAGGACACACACACACAACCCTGCCCCCCTGCACAAGGGCAAGAAATGGCCAGGTAACACCAGAAGGTATTGCTAATTTCTTCCCTCAACTTTTTTATTATTATAAAAAAGAATATTCCAAGTAGAGTACTACAATGGGGAATAAACAGGCTCTAATAACATGTATAAATGGAGGGAAATAATTTTCAAAATACTTCTGCATTAGTGGATGGGGAGGAATGGGGTATCAGGAGTGAGACCCAATAAATTGCCTTTGACAACTGGGGCAACCAGGGCATACTTAGAAATTGCATGAGCAATAGATTTCCAGATGAGGACATCTTTATCCCAGAGGCAAAACATGATGGTTTAAAATGACTTTTCCACAATGGAAGTGCTACCTGGGGAAAAGACCTCTGCATCCCACTTAACAACATATTATTGCCTATGCTTGCATCTCCACTGGAATTTCATACCAGCTCTCTGAACCATGTATATATACTTTAAAACTGACATTTATGGCCAGCTCCCTTAAGACTACTAAAATGCCTGCTATTGGAGAGGTGGCTTTGCATCAAGAAGAAGTGTATGAACGGTTAGAAAATGCAATGTAAGGGTACAAACAATGCCAGTCTATGCATGTCTACCCAGAAGTAAGCTCTATCAAGTTCATTGGGACTTACTCCCAGGCAAGCATGTATAGGATTACAGCCTAAAGCACTTTATTGAGTGCCACAGACAGTTTTATTTCCATGTGATGTGCTTTATTATTGATTTCATTTTAATTCTCTCAAGTTCATTAATAAGCTGCAAATGAGGAAAAAGTATGAGAGAAAGAAATAGAAGCAATGCCTTAGGGGAAAAGGGATTTTTAATCATGGCCAGATATGAGGCTTACAAGCAGGAATGGGAACCCAAATACAACCCCTCCAGACCTCTGTACCCAACCTTGGGGCTCTCCCCAGCTCTTTTTAATGAAAAGAGCCTCTCCAGAAACCCATATGAGAATTCTGTGGTTTCCTTCCACCAGCCAATTCATTAATAAAAGATATGAATGGAAACCAAACTGCATGGATACGGCATAGTGACTAGAACTGTACTCAGAATTCCAAATTCAGCCACACCATAGATTTATATAAAGGCATTACAAAACTGCTTGCTTTTTTCTCAATTTACACAGATTTTACCTTTTTCACCACCAATACATACTGAACTAATTATTTCATTGAATTCTCCAGTATCTCCTGCAGCCCTAAAAGCTTTTTCCTGCATAGTCACACCCAGTTTAGGTACCATCAGTGAACATATGAAGTTGGGATTGTTTTGCCCTCATGGGCATCACTTCCCAGTTACAATGAACTTCGTTCGCCATTTTGTTGTCCATTAACCCACTTTGGAGAGATCCTTTGGAGTTCTTTACAGCCTACTTACATTTTCAGTACCTTCAGATCATTGTGATGAATTGAAGTTCTAGTCATCACCAGTGTGGTCAAGGTGAACTGGCTTAAATGAGGTAATCTAAATGGTTAGCCTTGTGATGCAGGCATTTAGGGTGAGGAAACAGTTCTGTTAGGGGTAAAGGAAGGATCATCAAGAATTTTCTGAGAACAATGTGGAGCAGCAAAGTGAAGCCTTTTACTTCAAATATAACCAGAGGCTTATGCTCACAGCTTTATGGCAGGTGGCTTCACAGCAGGTGTGTGACATTAGTACACAATGGCAGGTCACCTCCCTTTTGCTAGTGAGCCTTTTCATTTAGATTTTGATTCCGCAGGCTGGGCTGGGCTGCCTTTTTATGTTTTACATTGTACAGCATCATGGCACTTCTAAAGCACTTAATAAATAGTATATATATATTGCTAAGGCTATTAACAGCCTACCTGTAAACCTCTTCCTTGCATGGCATTCCATTTCCAGAAAATAATTACGGTACTGTCAAATGGAAAAATCTGGCACTTCTCAATGTTCATGTGGACATTTTTATCAGCTCATTTAGTGATTTTCAACCCATGCCTACCACGAGATTTACACGAAATCTAGTTGTGATCTGGAGATCAGATCAGTGCAGCACATTATCAAGACATTTCTGGCTAATATAACTCCTATGTGTAAAATTAAGCCTCCAGGCAGACAATGGCATGTAGTGCATGCAACATATTCAAGAGACATTTGGAAACCGAGAAAGCATAGTATGTGCAGTCCAAGCAAAACCAACTAAAGTGTTTCTGCTGGCTTGAATGGAACCATGATATTAATACTGTACCTATTTTTACTGGTTATTATAAAAATGAAAATGTTTAACATATTAAGCAGCTAATTATGTGAGGTTGACTTATCTTTATGCATTCTTTTATTGCTCTTTGAGTTCTTAATGCCACTCTCAAGCTACCGCTCTCCTGTCCAGGCTGGGAAGACATTTTAATTGCTAAGAATTCTCAGCAGAAGAATAATGGACTGCAATCCTGCACAGAGCCTGAATGTTTGAATCCTATTGAAGTAAATGAAACATAAGTGGGCCGCTTTTCAGAGAATTGCAATCATGGTCTGAAAGCAACGTAATGATTTTAACCATGTGTAGTGGAGATTCTCATTTGAGAAACTTACTGGAAGGCTGATTGCTCCCCAAATAAATTCCCCACATCAAGTAACCAAATTAAAACCCCTCTTTTCATTGGACTGTTCAGGAAGGCCTGATTCCTCTTCTCCTCCAGTCAGATGGGGCCTGATGTGTTTTCTTCACACCAAATGGCCAGCCAGTCAGCTTGTTCATTCCACAACCCGCTAATTCATGACAGTAGCCAAAGGTAGAAAGCTTGCATTGAGGGTCAGTCATAGCAGGTGGTAACAGCTCTGGCATTGGGTCTATTTCTCCCTTTGATAACTAGAGGGAGGAAATATGAGTGGCTCAGTTTAGGTGGGATCATAGGGACTAAACTACAACTCTTATCATCCCTGATTGAAATTAGAATATTTACAGGTATAGATTGTCTTCTATCTCTGAGTTAGACTGGATGATATATTTTCCACAACCCCATAGAAAGGTGTCAGCTGCTTGGAATTCAAACTAGCTTCCCCCCTTACTATGGATTGTGAAACTTGTGAGTCTTTCACTTGTGCAGCATGTTGTCATACATTTTCATACCATCTAGAGCTGTATATACCTGTAGATGGCTTTTCAATATCACCCAATCTACTTCTGATTAGGGAAATGGGGGAGAGGTGGTTGTTTCACTAGCTTTCCCCAGGAGAAGGAGGCATTTTCCAGCTTTCTAGGGTATGGGGCTCACAGTAGCACAATAGCTTTTCCTTATGCTTTGATTTGATTTCTTATGTTTTGAGACTCTTGAGAGTCCCATGGACGGCAAAAAGATCAAACTTATCCATTCTTAAAGAAATCAGCCCTGAGTGCTCACTGGAAGGGCAGATCCTGAAGTTGAGGCTCCAGTACTTTGGCCACCTCATGAGAAGAGAAGACTCCCTGGAAAAGACCCTGATGTTGGGAAAGATGGAGGGCACAAGGAGAAGGGGATGACAGAGGATGAGATGGTTGGACAGTGTTCTCGAAGCAACTGGCATGAGTTTGGCCAAACTGCGGGAGGCAGTGGAGGATAGGGGTGCCTGGCGTGCTCTGGTCCATGGGGTCACGAAGAGTTGGACACGACTGAACGACTGAACAACAACATGCTTTGATTATCTATCTATTACAGAAACTGTGTTGGCATGACCCACAATCGAGGAACTTTGCAGAGCATAGCAGAGGACTCTGGTCAGGAAGATGTTCAGAGAACTGTCAGCAGCATGTTCAGGAACCTCATTGACAGAAGGCACACCCCTGCCATCCTCCTCCTACTCAGATAATGAGACCCTGCAGCATCTCTGTCTTCCCAGTGTCTCAGAAGTCTACCACACACCAGATCTTGTCAGGCTCTATTAAGCTTCAGTTGGTTCTAACTCCTTGTAGAGACATTTCATTGAGACAGGCAAGGCCCTCTTGGAGCTATCCAGGGTCCTGCAAGGGGTGTCTCTACATGTATGTTCTGCACTTGTGTAGAAGTTTACAGATCTCCAAACTGGAGCTTCTAGTCTATTTTCATTTGCAATAATAGCCCTTTGTTAAATATGGGGAAAATGTGTGTGCTACACTTAGGTAATTTTCATCCTTTGTTTGTGTTGGATCCTACTGGGACATCATTAAAAACGATGCACATCATTTACAAACAACTGCCACTTATTCTCAAGAGCACTTATTGTACATTAAACTGATGCAAAGCAACATGGAGCTATATAATTTTCCTTGTTCATTAAACCTATTCCACTCACAGATGCCTTGTTTCACTTATTCCCTTTGAAAAAACTTTGCATCGTTATTTCTAGATGAACACATTGGCATCAAGTAATGGGTGATTGTTAAGCTTTTTCTATAGTAACACTCTGTCTCAAAGCATGAGAAATGCACACACCTTCTCCTGCAAGAACCCTTAAAGTGTGCAAGACTGCCTCTTAGGTGTAACTTAAAAGAAAATAAATTCAAATTATTAAGTCATTTGATATTGCTGAGGTGTTTTTTTTAAGTGGTTGCAGATGTAGGTCACCTAGGCAAAACAGGAGATATTCCAAGGAAGCTGTGCAAATGGAAAATATGTGTTTTCTATTGCTCGAGAGGGCAAGACTAGGTCTAATGCAGGCTTCCTCAAACTCAGCCCTCCAGGTGTTTTTTGGCCTACAACTCCCATGATCCCTAGCTAGCAGGACCAGTGGTCAGGGATGATGGGAATTGTAGTCTCAAAACATCTGGAGGGCCAAGTTTGAGGAAGCCTGGTCTAATAGGTGGAAATTGCAGGGAAGCAGATATTGGGAGGTGGTGCTGCCGGGTTTCAGCATTCCCAACAAGATGCCCTCTGGGGGACCTCTCTGCCATAACTATCCTGCTGCCTGTCCTAGATATGGTTGCACTCTCCCTGAAAGAGCTGGTGTGTAATCTGGGGGTGCGTCTTCAAACTCTGTGATTGGATTGTGATTGTGTTCAGGTGTCCTCAGTAGCTGCAAGTGCTTTTTACTAACTTTGGTTGGTAAGACAGCTATAACCATTCCTGGATTGGGATAGCTTGACCACAATTGTCTATGCATTATTCAAGGTTTGGTTACTCAAATGCACTCTGTGTGTTCCTACTCTTGAGGTTGGTCTAGAGCAGGGGTGGCCAACTTCCAAGAGACTGCGATCTACTCACAGAGTTAAAAACTGGCAGTGATCTACCGCTTTTGGGAGGTTCAGGTAAAAGTTGTTGAGCTTCTTTAGGGAGGAGGAAAGCCCTGTTTGGGGGGGGGGTTCTGGTCATTTTAGCGGTGCAGGGCAAAGATGTTGAGGTTTTTTAGGGGAGCCAAAGTTTTTTAGCTTCTTTGGAGGGAGCCACTGATCTACCGGTGATCTACCACAGACGTCCAGTAATCCACCGATACATCACGATCTACCTGTTGGACATGCCTGGTCTAGAGGTTGCAGTAGGCACAGAGATAAATGACTAGGTTGCTTTGCAGGCACAAAGTACAAGAAGCATCTAACATCTTCCTTGTGGGATATGCACCAGTTGCGAATCTGATCTCATGTCAAGGTTTCTGAACTAACATATAGCCAGGTTATTTGAGAGACTGCCTTACCCCTTATATATCCAGTGGCTCACTATGGTCAGCAGAAGAGCTTCTCCCACAAGTGTGAAAGATATCAGAAGCCCACTTCTCAGTTACTCATAGCTGGGCTTTGAGCATGGCTGCCCCATGTTCTGTGGAATAGCATACCTGTCAAAATATGACAGGCACCCACTATCTGCACTTTCCAGAAACAACTGAAAATATTTTTGTTCCAATGGGCTTTCCAAACTGGATGAATGGTTCTCTGCCAAGGGAGTTCATTTTTTGTTGCTTTTTAAATTATGTCTGCTATTTTCTTTGTTGTTTTTAACTTTTTAGAATTGTATCTTGTACATCATCCTTAGATGCATGTGTGCAACGTGATACACGAATAAAGGATTCTGCTGTTGGATTCTGCTGTTCTGATAAAGGATTCTGCTGCTGGAGTCACTCTGGATTTAGGTATTGTGTAAATTGGGGTGACTTACAGAACATACTTTGATGCTTTAGCTTGGTTCTTGGTCAAATTTATTTTTCTTTAACTTAAAGCCCAGTCTTATACAAGTCTACTCAGAAGTAAGCCCCATTGATATCAATGGATGTGTGTATAGGATTGCAGTCTAAAGTTCTTACACCATCTTTAGGCGCTAATTGCATTTGTGTTCTTTCCTACCAGTATCACATTTTATGCCTTAGTGACTGAATGATAAAGTATATATGTCATCTGGTAAATCATGTGTAGATTTTCTTCCTTCCCTAGAATTTATAGAAGCCAAAAAGCATTCACTTGCAGATTTTGATAACCTAATAGATGAGGTTTCTGCCCAGTTGCAGCAATGCCGGGTGGTTTTATAGCATAATTTACTGGCTTGAAAGTGGCATATTGGTAATTTATTAATAGAGATCAGGCCTTCATTAACATTCTTTGCCACATTGATTGTAGGTGCCGTCAGTGATTTTATGACTATAATTCTTCTCAGAAATATAAGAAAGCAAAAAATAAAAATGAATGAAAGGCATAGATGGAGGCTTAGTATGGTGATTGGGTTAGCAGGGCTTTGTTTAGAAGTGGAGAAGTCATTCTGGTTGTGCAACCCACCCAAAGGAATAGCTGTGGGTGAAGAAGAAGCTGGCTTAGAGTAGGGACCTGAAAGTCTCTCTCAGTGTGTGTCAATTTAGCCATTTTTAGTGAATGGCAGACTCACAGACCAGGGTACAGGTCATACAGGTGCTGCAGGAGGACAGAAATGAAAAATCCTGTTGCATGAGTGGATGCCCACTTCCAGGTGGAGAAGTGTTGCTATGATAGCTTCCTGGCAGCCAGGTGGCTGTTGCTTACCAGGAGGGGGAAGGAAGGGGCAGGGTGACAGGGAGTCTGGTGTGGTTCAAATGCACAGATTGATTCAATCTGGCACTCTTGATGGAGTATTTGGGCCACACCAACCTCCCCAGAACCTTGCCCCTGTCCTTCTAGTCAGCAACAATGATCCACCTGCTGGAAAGCTAGTGTAGTGAACCCACCATACCAGTCAATCTTTTTCTGTATAGAGTGGCTTCTGGTTACTATTTTCAGAAGTCATGAAACAGAACTTTATGATATGCCAGGATGTGTTCATTTGGGTACCTGCTCTGCCTGTGCAACCTCCAACCTTTTCTGCACTGGACTGCATGTGACAGATGGGGGGTGAGGATCGTGGAGGGCAGAAATTGAAGGAAGACACAAGTCTGTCTGTAAAAAGAAGCATTGCTACCACCAGGATCCTTGGACAATGGCATGGCAGTTATCACCATGCAAACAAAGCCTCTTCCCCTTACCTCTAAGTAGATTAGAAAGTAAAAGTTTAAGCAGAAAACCAAAGTTTTAGGAAAAAATTTGAGTGCAGAACAAATTCAAAGAATACAGGAAGGCACTGGCCTCAATTTTGTTAAAACAGTAAAATATCTAGGTATCAATCTCACAACCAAGAATCTGAACCTGTACAAGGACAATTACGAAAAACTGTGGATGGAAATAAAGAAAGACATGGAGATATGGACAAGATTGAAACTGTCGTTAATGGGAAGAATAGCTGTGATAAAAATGAATGTCCTACCAAGGATGCTGTTTTTATTCCAAGCCATACCAATATTGGATAAACTGGATTGCTTTAAGAAATGGCAAAAGGACTTATCAAAGTTTATATGGCAGGGCAAAAAGCCAAGAATCAAGTTTAAGATCCTAACAGACTCTAAAGAGAGAGGAGGCTTTGCCCTGCCGGACTTAAGACTTTACTTTGAAGCAGCGGCCTTTTGCTGGCTAAAGGATTGGTTTAAACTAGAGAACGTTGATGTGTTGGACTTGGAAGGACATGATAATATGTTTGGCTGGCATGCATACCTTTGGTATGACAAGGTTAAGATCCACAGAACTTTTAAGTCTCATATAGTTAGAAAATCCTTGTATCAGGTCTGGACTAGATATAAAGACTTGTTAGAGAGAAAGACCCCTAGATGGATCTCTCTAGTGGAGGCCAAAGCCTATAAGAGACCGAACATGTCTGCAAACTGGTTAAGATATATGGACATATTGCAGCAGGAAGGGGACTCTTTTAAGCTAAAAAGCTACGATCAGGTGAAAAGTCAGGTCCCTGACTGGCTGCACTATCATCAGGTATATGAAACATTTAAAATGGACAAAAAAGTTGGTTTTCAAGTAGAAAAATCAAAACTGGAAACAGAACTGATAGAATCGAACTTTAAGAACCTTTCCAAAATGTATAATCTTTTGCTAGAGTGGCATACGAAAGATGAACTGGTTAAATCGTCAATGATAGATTGGGTGAAAGATGTAGGACATAATATTATGATGGATGACTGGGAGAGATTGTGGCAGAAAGGTATCAAATTCACTGCTTGTCATAGTTTAAGAGAAAACATAATGAAAATGGTTTACAGATGGTATTTGACACCAGTTAAGATAGCTAAGATGAATACCAAAATGTCAGATGTATGTTGGAAATGTAAACATGCGAAAGGTACCTTTTTTCATATGTGGTGGTTGTGCCCAGCGGTAAATGCTTTCTGGGATAAGATTTATAACGAACTTAAGAAGGTAATGAAGGTTACCTTTTGTAAGAAACCAGAGGCATTTCTTCTGAGCATAACCGATGAAGAGATACCCAGTCAGGATAGAGTGTTTTTTATGTATGCCACAACAGCAGCTAGAATCTTATTGGCAAGAACATGGAAAGGTGAAGAGATACCAACAGTGGAAGAATGGCAGATGAAGATGATGGATTATATGGAACTCGCAGAACTGACCGCCAGAATCCGGGACCAGAGGGAGGAGAAGGTGTCACAGGACTGGAAGAAATTTAAAGACTATTTAGTCAAATCAGTAAAATTGAATATTTGAGCAGAATTAAATAGAAGATCGGCTTTAGCAGGTTTATGTTAGACAAAATTGTTAGGAAGATATTTTTGTGTGAAAGATTTATTTGTTAGAAAATAAGTTAAGATATGGTGTTTAAGTTAAGATTTATATGCGATTAGGTATATGATTAAGTAAAGTTAAGCACATTAAAAATTGGGCAAATGTTAATAGAATAAGATACAAAGCTACCTAGAAGATATATATGATTTTGAAGACAGTGGAGGGAATGGGGGAAGTCCCCAAATACAGAGAAGATAGTACCAAGAAAAGTAAGAGGATAAGTGTTAGTTTAAAGGTTTGTATATGTTTCTTTTTATTGTAATTGTTTGATTGTGTTTATGTATTGTGTTTTTGTATTGTTAATGTTGGTGTTTATGCTATGTTTTTCTTTTGTCTTAATAGAAAATAATAAAATCTTATAAAAAAAAAATAGAAAGTAAAAGTTGGCAAACTGTAGGCCCTTTGAACATTATTTCCAGAGGATTGTTTCTGAATGAAAAATAACCAAATCTGAGTGATGAATGGGGAGCATTAAATTACCAACCAGAAAGAAGGCATAGAAAGCAATACCAAAATGGCTGCTCAGTGCTGAATGTTGAAAAATGCTGATACTTACTAAAACAGCTTTGGAGGAACATATATTGGATTTATATACATTTTCACTGGTGGCTGGTCTGAGAAATATGGCAGACTAGAAAGGACGATCTATCAAAGCATATAACATTTTATTACTAAAGTGAAAAATATTGGCAGAGTAAATTATATGCATCATATATAATAAGATGGAGGTGATGAAGTGTCACTTAGGTTTATCACTAACTTGAAACTGTCATAACTTAAATGTAGATAACAGACCTGTAAGATGACATACATGGGTAAAATATTGGCTACCATAGTAACAGTGCAATGCTGTAACTGTCTACTCAGAAGTATGTCCCATTAAGTTCAGTGGGGCATACTCCCAGGTAAGTGTATATAGGATTACATCCTAAGTCAATAAAGTGAGGACCAAGGTTTTTTTTGCAGCTGTTTCTAGGACAGCAAATCTGTTAGGAAACACAAATATTGTACCCCTTTACAAATGAACAAGGCTTCGTTCATCCCAATTAATTTTGCTGTCATAAAAGTATACATTCAGGCCTTTTCACTGAGGAGTTTGTGTGTGACTCCTATATGAATGAGAGACATTATTGTAACATAACCTAACACTGCTTTTGCACCTTTAAGGACACAGTCTATTGTGATTCAGTTTGATTTAGAGAGAGAGAGAGAGAGATTACACATATACGTACTACACATGCAACTGATTGGTGGTGCCTTCAAGCTCTGTTTTGATCGGCTGTGATCTCCATCTTTTCCTTCTGTTCCTAGCTTCACCCACCTATACAGGAGTCACACAAGGCAGCGTGTTGTCTCTTCTTCCGCTGCTGCTACCTCAATGATTTATTACTCTTCAAATGCCTAATTATTTCTCTCACTCACTCACTCTTGATCCAGCTGTGGGTAAGTTTCTACAGTCCCAACAGTATGTGCTGGGGCTGCCTATGCACTGAGGATGCCACATCTAGTGATTAATATACATGTCAGTTTCAGTTTCTCATTTTTCCAATCTCCCTCATTTATTGCAAATATAACAAAAAGGGGAAAAATGTTAATGTCAGGTTCACATTTCTGCATTAAGTTTGTGATATTTTTTTTTGCAGAAAGAGGCCTCATGAAAACTCAATCATATCTATTTGCATTTCTCCTAACATAGACATTCTTATATGCATTTTTGCATTTATATATAATTTCCTTCAATAAATTTTCCCTAATACAGTATGGTGGATTTTTGTGTGATATGTGCATTTTCACTGATATTTTCACTGACATATGCCTTTTTGTGCATACACCTTGTATGCACTGCAAAATTTGGAGAAGTGTGAATAAGGAACAATATTTGTGTTTTGGTTCATGTACTGTGAATTAGATTGGCTAATGTGAACTGAACCAAAATTCTTCCCTATCCCTATCCAAATCCTTTTGATTCTGTGATAATCGGTCTGGTCAAGATGACTGCACCATGGAGATGCTGGGGGCATCAACCTTTCTCCAAGTTAGCTTGTTTGTTTGTTTAAGTCAGCCTTCCCAGGGCAGCCATACATCCAATCTTTAAACAGAGAGTGGGGTGGTGGTGGTGGTGGTGGTGTGGGGGGTCATAAACCAAAAACTGCTGGGAATCAACATTTGCAAGGACTTTCATATGGCACCACAGAGAGAAAATTACTTCTTTTCCAAACAGAATTTTCGTTTTGCAGCCATATTAGTTTTGAGTCAGCTAAATTGATAATCACAGACTACTTTGTTATTTTGCAATTATATGTTTTTGCCTTTTCTGGGTAAAATATAGGCACACTGTTGAAAGAGAATAGTTAAAATAGCTTTAAAAAGTTGCACTCTATCTATGCTACTTTTGCCTGCAGTTTGTGAGTGTTTGGGGGAATAATTTATATTCAACATTCTGCTTAAAAAGCAGACTTCAGGCTATAATGATGCCTACTGTGTTCATGTTTTTCCTACCTCATACATGAAGAAATGCTGCCTCATTACTTTGTCAGATAGTGATATCTTGTTGCTTAAAATAGCCACCAGACTACCATTTTTACTGAAGTATGATTGGCTTTAATCTTTGTATCATATTGTATGCATTAATCATTTCTTGATTCAAAGCTGCTCCTTTTCATGTAGCTTTGGAGAGATGGATTAAGACAGAAGATTTGCTTTAAAGCAGGGATGGAGAATATGTGGCCTTTCAGATATTGGATTCCAACAGCCCCAGTCAGATCAGCCAATGAAAGGTTAAGCCTACACACTGAAGCCCAGCAACTTCTGTAGAGGTGGGGAACAGGTTCTCCACCCCTAATTTGAAGGAATTGTACATTAGGTACCATCAGTGCTTTCTCGTATGCTATTAGTACAGTATATGGCCATGTAGCTTATATAGAGACTCGGGCCGCAGTCTAATCCCCACTTATGCAATATGTGTGCATATGTCCAACAGAAGTAGTGAAAAAACAGAAAGACAGTCACGGGATATAATAACCAAGGAAAAAAGTATAAAATACTCAGCCGTGACAATCCCTGAAACGAGATGGAGATGTAGTAAAGATATAACCCAAACTTAACTAAACGCAACTCCAAAAAATTGGGGTGAGGGCCCCTAAACAACTAAGTGGAATTAGACAAAAATATATACAACTCAAATGAAAGCGACGAAAGACAAACCAAAAGAATAAAGAGCAGTAGGGGGAGAATCCTCCCAAACTATTTCATGTTAGTTGAACTCAGGTTAGCTAACCTAAACAAGACTGCTCATGATTAAGACTGCAGTCTTAATCATGTTTTTGTAGCATCTTGTCACAGGAGCCCGTGCGGCTTCGTTTTTTCAAAGTAATGAGTTTTGTTATCAAAATTGTTACCTGAGTTCAACTAACATGAAATAGTTTGGGAGGATTCTCCCCCTACTGCTCTTTATTCTTTTGGTTTGACTTTTTTAGCTTTCTGTAGTTTCTATAATTAATTTCCCTCTGAGGAAACAGACTCTATCCAGTGAAACGAGGAAGAGCCGGCATCTTGTTAGGGTTTTTGTTATGAGGGTTTTCATTTGAGTTGTATATATTTTTGTATGTCCAACAGAAAGCAAATTAGGGATGGCTGGGAATTTCAATTCAATTCACATTTCAGTTCCCCCTCTCTAAAACCAAAACACAACCATCCTGCAAAATTTCAATTTCTCTGAATTTTTCAATGCATTTCTCCTCCAAAGTAGTGTGTAGAAAAATGCACATGCTAGATAGATAGATAGATAGATAGATAGATAGATAGATAGATATAGAGTGTGTGTAAAACTGCACATAACATAAATATGTGTATTATATGAGGAACATAGCACAGCAAAAATGTGTACATTAGGCAAAATTGCATTCAAGCATTTTGTATATTCGGAGACTTACGCTGATGAATTTTCAAGAGGACAAATCACAAGCTAATGTGGAAATGTGGAATTGAAGTTAAAGTGGGGGAGGGGCTGAAATGAACACATTCACACATACTTCTGAGTAGACATGTGTTGGCTTTCAATGTAAATGCCAAACTACACACAACACATAAGATTCACAGCCTGACATTTTTCCCGTTGCTGAAAAGCGGCTGGGGAAATAAATTGGATTTGTGCTACAGTGCTGAGTGAGAAGCAGGGGTGCTGGTGTTAATGCTTTCCTGGCTCCACTTATTTTAACATCCTCTTGGACTTGCTGCTAGCCATAGTGAGAGGCGAACTGCCTTCTCTCTGCAGTTAACAGCAGCACCAAGGAGCAATTTAATCAGAGAAGTAAATAGGGCTGGATCAGTTCTGGCTGAATCTCAGATCCCAAACCAAATTGGGCCAATTCAGGTCAAACCAAGATTTGGCTGAATCAAGCGAGTCATTCATGAAAGGCTGTCAGGTCTCCTGTGGATTCTAAAAGGGCCAAAGCTACATGCACAAGAGATGAGGGAATTAACCTCCATTATGGGATCCCTGTTCAAATGCTACTGACTGATTTTACTTACAGACTTAC
Source organism: Lacerta agilis (assembly GCF_009819535.1). Classification (NCBI taxonomy): domain Eukaryota; kingdom Metazoa; phylum Chordata; class Lepidosauria; order Squamata; family Lacertidae; genus Lacerta; species Lacerta agilis. Next base: position 34,006,639 of record NC_046320.1, on the reverse strand, counting down.
ACATCAGCCAGATATGACTTGTCCCACCATGAGGAAGACTTTTCCCTTCTTGGGCATACCAGGATAATGACCTATTCCTCACCATATTTTAAGATACCTAGCAGTTCAAAAGCACGTCAAAGTGCAAGTAGATAAATAGGTAAATGGCGTTTCCGTGCGCTGCTCTGGTTTGCCAGAAGCGGCTTTGACATGCTGGCCACATGACCCGGAAGCTGTACCCTCAGCCAGTAACGTGAGATGAGCGCCGCAACCCCAGAGTCGGACACGACTGGACCTAATGGTCAGGGGTCCTTTACCTTAAGCCCAGATACAGTTGATCTGCTGAAATAGTTCTGTAATTGTCACACAAATAAGCAGTTTAGGGAAACTTATGCTAAGTATTGCTAATTTGAATCAATGAAATTTCCCCCAAATAAGGATCAGACCAGAAAATATGTCATTCATACAATTAGCAATTGTGTGAATGGCTTTTTAAAACTGAGTAACAGGCACAGGGCCAATGCAAATTAGGAGACTAGTGTTGGGATGAGGACTTTAACCCTTCCCATCCACTGTAGCCCCAACCCTTATTGGGCCTTTCACACCTTCCATTTGGAATGAGAGAAAAGAGTGGATTGGCATGCATGGTAGCTTTTATATCTAGTTGCTAGACTACAACTCCCATCATTCCTGTCAATGGGCCATGCTGGCTTGAGCCGATGGCAGTTGGGGTCCAACAACTTCCGTAGAGCCACAAGTTCCCCAGCTCTGTACAACACAGGTGATGCAATTCAGATTGGGACAAAAGGGGAGTCAAAATGTTAAAGCTGTCCTATCATCTTGCCAGGGTCCTGATCAAGGGTCCTGATATTTACTGTTAGAAAGCCCTTCACACAATTACATCTCATCTGTTTGCTCCTGGTATAAGAATGCTGCGATGTGACCTTATCCTTTTATCCTAAACGAGCAGCAAATGCCACCATAATTTTTAAAGAAGAATTAGGTAATCATTTTGGTGGAAATGGATGTGGTTTTCATCTAGTGTTGAATCAGCTCCCGTATTGTTATGTAACTGCCCAGTTACCCTTCCGCTTCCATCACTTACAGCCAAAGATGATTGTCTGACTAATGGATGAGTAGGTGGCAAGAGCAAATGTAGAAATCCAAAGCACAATGTCTATGACTCATATGCAATGAATGGTAGGAAATGTAGATGGAAAAATCCAAAAGCCCAAGTGCCTTGGCTGTCTGCCTACAGCTGGAAAGTATAGGGGGGAGTGGAGAGACAGGGAAAAAATGTGTATGCATCTCTGCACATGGAAGAATAGGTGTGATTTGTGTCTTCTCTTCAGGATTGCGTTTATTCACAGCTGGCTATTTTCATTTATTGTTCTAGTCACAACATGGAATGCAATTGATTTAATAAATAAAAATGCCTATTAACTTAGACTGTCAAAAACCATACATTTAAAATCACTCACATTTTGCCTTATTCACAACCCTTTCTCATCCATTTAATAGGAAAACACACAGTGACCTAAAGCTGCATGCCTACACATGGAAAACAGGTAGATGGATGCTTGTCAGAAAAAGAGGGGTGGTAATGTCAACCAAGATTGAAAGCCTGGCCAGAAATTATGTAGAGGATATACCACTATGAGGTATAAAGCCAGTGTGTGATATATGGGGGTGGCTAGCTGAGGAGGTAAGTATAACTCATATGCCATGCCATCTGCAAAATGTGCTATTTTTCCATTGGCACAGCCTACATTTAAATTCGAGTTCAGATCCCCAAAGATCTGAGGCCAAATATAGAGCCACAGATTTAAAAGAATCACTACAGAGCAATATCTATCACAGCACAGGGCCAGATACACACATCCACCTTAACCTGAAGTCAGCTGCACAATCTAGATATGCATTCATACAACAGTTCACAGAACTGCAAGGGGAGTCCATCCAATTAAGAAAAGTGGTACCATGCTGCTAACCATGCACCAGCGACCGCACCCTGTGATGTCTGCATACTGAGTGCTGATGTCTGGAAAGGGAAGCCAAGTTAGCAACCACTCACATGCAGGCACCCCAAGCTACCAGGATCCCAGATCACACAGGGGTCTTGATCAAAAGAGGATCCTACACATGAGTAGCCCATGTAGAGGCTTCCTGTTTCAGACTTCCATGTTCAATGTGCAGACATCAGGGGTGGTGCCAGGATTATACAAGGCAATAGCTGCAGGAGCAGCAGTGCCGCCTCCCTCCCAGTTAACCATGCATTTGTTGTATGTTTGGTTAGGTGTTTACTCAGTTTCATAGAGATAGAATGATTATTGCTATGTCTATGCCCATAGAGCATAAGGATCTTACTCTCAGGGTTGTGTGTTTGAACCCTGTGTTGGCAAACAGATTCCTGCATTGCAGGGAGTTGGACTAGATGATTATGGTGATGATGATGATTTATATACAGCCCTTCGTCCTAAGAGTTCTGGGTGGTTCACAGAATATAATACAAAAACAAGGAAATCATTAAAACCAAACAGCAAAACAATGACCCACATGGTCCCTTCCAACTCTATGATTTGGGCACAGCCAGCTGAATCAGGCCAGTGGCCCATCAAATCCAACATCCTCATCTCACAGGGGCTGATCAGATGCCTATAGAAGCCCTCAAGCAAGACCTGAGCACAAGAGCATTCTCGAAAGGTTGTTTTCTGCTGCTCCAGAGAAGCGGACACGGAGCAATGGATTCAAACTACAAGAAAGAAGATTCCACCTAAACATTAGGAAGAACTTCCTGACAGTAAGAGCTGTTCAACAGTGGAATTTGCTGCCAAGGAGTGTGGTGGAGTCTCCTTCTTTGGAGGTCTTTAAGCGGAGGCTTGACAACCATCTGTCAGGAATGCTTTGGTGGTGTTTCCTGCTTGGCAGGGGGTTGGACTAGATGGCCCTTGTGGTCTCTTCCAACTCTATGATTCTATGACTCCTGCCATTTCCAGCAACAGGTATTCAGAAGCCCGCTGCCTATAACAATGGAGGTAGAACACATCCATCAAGGTTGGCCGCCGCTGACAGCCTTATCCTCCATGAATTTGCCTAAGGCTTCTCAGCAACCAGCATGTTTTGGAAGCTGCTAATAATTTTAGACCAGTTTTGCCAACCTATTTTGGAGGATGCCAGTGCTGATGCATTGGGCACCTCCAATTCTCCCACATTAGCCCCATTTATATTAATAGGAACAGCATAAGAAAAGTCATTTCTTATTCAAGTCCCATTTATAGCAATGGGCTTTGCACAGCATAAATTGCCAGTGCATTGCCCATTACGTGCTTCTATTTATTACCATGCAACTGTTAATTAATCATGCCATTCAGTTCTCTTAAGAAAAGCTATCTGTTTTGCTGGAATGATGGCATCAGAGTGGCACGGTCTATACCGGCATTATTTGTTCTTCAGTTCTTGATTTGTTCCATCCATTCCACAAATGTCCTTGACACCCCACAAAAAAGCTTTGCCTCGGCAGACTCCCACACAACTGAAAGCAAGAGAAAAGAACAGGATCTGCTATTTGTCTATATACTAGTAAGACTAAGAACAGCTACCCACCCTATGCAGATAGAATGTTCTGGCAATTATTGAGGTGGCCATGGAAACTGAATACACAACAGGTATGCAGAAATGTTTTATTTTTAAGGAAAAGGCTACAAAAATAAAGTGTGTTGTTCATATCTCCTTTGCTGCAGATCTGGATGTTTCTCACAGTAGTTTTTTAACACACTGTTGAGGAGGAGGAGGAGGAGGAGGAGGAGGAGGAGGAGGAGGAGGAGGAGGAGGAGGAAAGATAATTAATTCTAGCAGCTGCCTTCACACTTTGGCAGCAAAGGAATACATTCCTGTTCTATCAACTCTACCCAATTCAAGTGATAACTGCAGGTTTTCAAAGAAGGGCAAGCAAGAGTGTCTGCTTGTAAACTGTATGATTTCATGAACAATTCTTTTTTTAATAATAAAAAAGCAGCAGCAATGGATCGTTGACTTTCAAACAGAAATTAAAAATAGTTCAAACGTTTATATTTCCACTGCACTTTTTCTGGCACCTGCTAAAATTAATTTTGTTTAGGTAAGCCTACCCAGATATGTAGAACACTGAAATGGGTGGGTTTTAAGCTTATCATTGATTTTAATTATTTCTGTGTGCTTTAAATAATTTAAATAGCTGTTCTACTGATAATTTCATTCTTTATGTAAACTGCTTTGAGGTTTGTTTTACAGTGAAGTGATATATAAAGTCTGTGAAATAAACACATATATTTTCCATATTTGTACTCCAGGTCATTCTTCCCCAGCACCATTGATTGAAAAACAAATTCTAACTAGTTCTCAAAGTATTATACGAGAGAGAGAGAGAGAGAGAGAGAGAGAGAGAGAGAGAGAGAGAGACCTATTTTTATTCTGCAATTTTACTTAAAAATGACATATAATCCTGTCACTTAAAAAGCTAAATACCGACTGATTCTCAGATCTTCATTCAAATTGATCTCTCATCTCTAGTTCATGTGTTATTCATGGCAGTTTCTAGATGCGAACACTCACTGACTACAAAACAAATTTAATTTAAATATCATTAATTTTTTATTTACTGCTAGCTGGAAGCTTTGTTGTTTTTAATTATAATTGTTTATGGTCTCAAGTATTTCAGTAGCATATCTGAGTGATGCAACTTGTCATATGTTGCCCCTGGAGAAGTACCTGGTTGCCATGGATATAGAGTTTTCATTATGAAGCACTTCAAGTGGTGCATCCAATATAAGCTGTGCCTAGCATTCAAATTCTGATTCAAGGCCTTTCCCCTAAACCGCTGTTGAAAATATGTCATTACTACAGAAACTATCAGATAATTATTCTGGTTCTACAACCCAGCACCAAAATAACTCCTCCTTTTGGTACACACTTGAAACTCTTAAAATCAAATTGTTACTTAATTTCCCACAGAAAGGTTCACTGATCATTTTGAAACAACTATAAAAAGGGAAGTTCCTTGCCTGCTGCTACCTCCCTACACTTCATGAGTTATAACAAAATAAAAAATTCTTTCCAGTAGCACCTTAGAGACCAATTGAGTTTGTTCTTGGTATGAGCTTTCGTGTGCATGCACACTTCTTCAGATACCCTGAAGAAGTATCTGAAGAAGTGTGCTACTGGAAAGAATTTTTTATTTTGTTTCGACTATGGCAGACCAACACGGCTACCCACCTGTAACTGGATTCATGAGTTATGTTACTTTACCATAGACATAGTGTGAGCAGCTATGACCTCCCAGGTTTGGGAAGGGATGAAAGAGACACTTTCCTTCACACAGAGTCTCTAGGGGGGAAAGGACTCAAGTCATATGACTAGAGCTCAGTGCAATCTGTTGTTGAGGTCCATTCTATAATTGCTTTTTTTAAAGATCCATATAATAAACACAGTTCTTTGAAGATGTCCTGTCTCTACTACTGGGTTCTTGACCCAGAAGGAAAGATTTTGCCCCCTCTCACAGTTTTCTTCAGGACACCTATAAATGTCCTGATGAATGCAATTGCTCAAGGTCTTTACAAGAAGCTTTCATTACTTGAATTGCTTTCTAGCCACCCACTCATCCTTATTCAACTGTGGATAAATCCATGCCCATAAAACGTCTCTCATTTCATCTCTGTGGGTTGTTGTAGGGTTTTTTGTACTGTACACTTTTGACAAAAGAAGCAGTTTGTACTATAAAGTACCGTTTCATACACATAGGCATGGGGTAATGCGATATAAAATCGTTGTCCCATTTCTATCATTGATGACAACGTTCTACTTCAACAAATAAGACAAATTCAATGGAGGACATTGGATTTGTACCACACAATAAGATTGTGGTAGGGGTTGCAAGGGTTCAACAAGAAATATGCCACTTTACAAGGTGCTCATCACTCTACGCTGCTCTTCAACAAATTTGTGGTATGGCTCATGAAATAATTTTGTTACTGAATTAGAATAGCCTAGAAAACCATGCAGTAAACTTAATGCTTGTAAATAATAGGATGAAAGGTCTCCCCAAAATCTTATACCAATGCAATATAAAACCTGAATAGAAATTGATAAAAAATATATTTCTGTTTTAAAAATCCATTTCTTTTTCACAAGGACAATTTAGTTTTTATGAACTACAGTAATATGAAGTTATAAATATCAGGATACCTCTTACGATTTATACCAATACATACGGTTTTCACAGTCAAGGTTTGCCATTTATCTTTACAAGATAAAACATGAGGACCCCATGCAGCAGCTCTGATAAAAATGTATCGTTAAAGCTTACATTTACATTTCCATAGACATTGAACTTGAAACATTGCATAGCAATGTAAATTGCAGTACGAAGATTTTTTGTGTGTGCAGTTAATGAATACAAATTTCCCTTGTAATATTTTTAGTGTGTTCCATTTTCCTTCATGTTGAGCTATCAAAGGGAGACCAGGGTATAATAAAGACTATCATAAGATTTTCCTATATAACTATTATAGAGCGCTATTAATCTTCGGGATGTTCTCCACTAATGGTTTCACACAAAATGATGGAAAATCCTCCTTGCGGGAGGAGAAGACCTCTGAAATAGATGTCATAGGAAAGGAGTTTCCAAACAGGACCCCTGAAATGTGATTCTACCCTTGTTGGAATGAAGCATTGTCCAGACCCATTAGATTGTTCAGAACTTTACTTGCAGAACTCTCTTCACAACCTAATGTTAACATCAGATACATCCAAACAATTGCATACAACATCTTGTGCAAGTCCAGCACAAGTTCATCTTCTTAGAAATCAAATAAACATATAATCAGAACTGACAAACATAGCTCACAGACTCCATTAGTCTGCATTCCAGCCCCTTGGGCTATGTAGGTCCTGGAGAGGCATCTTACTCTCACAGAGCCCGAGAACAAAGACTCAGCCACCATCTTTCCAAGATGGTGAATTTGTAATTCAATAGCCTCCCATGTGATCTAAGGTTACAACACCAGATAACAATAGTTAATTATCAACCCATGTAGGCAGCTCAGAGAGCTCTTCTTGCTTAGCATACTCCAGTAGACTATTCCAATGTTAAACCTTTCAGCAATACACACAGCCATTCCCATTTCAGTGTCATTTAAACAATTATACATAACATTCTAATCATGTTCAAGCAACCATGAGCAGAAGCCACCTGTAGATATTTCCTACTCAACACAGGAGAAGTCAGGGACTGATCACACAGAAAGATGCAAGAGGCCTCCCATCCATACATACAGCATTTGTTTGTTCAGGCTGATGGTTGTAGCTGAGCAACAACATGCAGAGCTCAGTGGAGTGGGGGACCAGCCAGTCTCTGATGTGTTACTTGCCTGGAGGCAGAGTCAACATCCAAAGTCAGGTCGAGTCCTAGGGTCAGGCAAATAACAATCTACATGTTCAGACAGTCCAGGGATCAGGGAATCTGATGGTCAAGGGTAAAGATGAGCAGAAAGCAGCAAAGTAAGGCCAGGAACTACAAGCATTGTTTCCAGCATCTAACTACTGCTGAAAGCTCTGCTTAAGAAGGCTAGAGCCAGCTGGTTCTCATCTGTGCCACCTCCCCTGTGTCCTTGAAGGCTGATCAGCTGCAGGTAGAGTCATTCTGCCTTCTCCCCCTTCAGGCTGCTGTTCAGCAGGCGAAGCTGACTCCCGGCCCATGACACTGGCCCTCAATCTGAAGCTCAGTGGATGACCAGGAGAGAATGGGCCTTTATGGGGGTGCCCTCTGATTTTGGAATACTCTCCCTAGTGCTTGCTTTGTTGCTAGGTTTTCTGTTCTCCAGACCTTCTAAGGGCTAGTTTCAAATTTATATAGTAGACCTGAGGGTTTTAATGTAGGTGTACTACAAAACATATGTTTATAGTATTTACTATGCTGGTTTTATATTTGGGTTTTTATGTGGGTTCTCTCTTAAATTTGTTTCATTTTATAAACTCCTTTAAGTGTCTTTTTGTTATTACCCAAGATAATAAAGAAAATCAGAGTGTATGTGATATGACAATTAAATGGAAGGCTTTCAGAGTTACAAAAACCAATGCTTTATTAAAACATAGCAAAAGACATTGTAAGGGCAAAAACACAATGTCTACATTGGTGGAACAGCCACAAAATATTTAAAATACAATCTATCAAGATAATACATCCATTAGCATAATTTTCTGGGAAAATTTAAGGAATGGCAAAGATGAGTTTAATAGATGGTCTGGGAAAATGTCTTTTGTGATTACTTTAAACTGTAAGAACAGCAATGAGTCTTGTGTCACCTTAAAGACTTAACAAATTTATTGTGGCATACGTTTTCATGGACCTCAGGCCACTTAATCAGAGGCAAGAAGTGTTGTCCTGACTTGCAGGCAAATATATACACAATTGGAAGGTGGAATGGTAAACGGTGGGGAAATGTAAAACTGTATATCCTACACACACACACCCCAATGCATCTGATGAAATGGCCTGAAGTCCATGAATACTCACACCATAATAAAATGTTAGTCTTTAAGGTGACATAAGACTCTGTACAAGAGGATAATCCAGCTACCTTTCTGAAAATCTAAACTGTAAATCCACAATAAACTCTACACAATAAGACTGCAGCAGTGATGTGTAACAGACACAAACATCTCCACTCTCATTCAAATCAGTTCAGGTAGCTATAATGAAGCCCATACTTCCCTCTTATGATATAGTTCAGGTACAACTTATGAGTTACCTGTCTGCTGACCCTGTGTGGCTCCATGAGCTTCTCAAACTTCAGCAAACTTTCCAAGAAATCATGTTCATTCTCTCAAGAGTAAAGGTCAAATGCAGTGAGGTTAGCCTAAGAGTGATTCCCATTTAATTGTCTTTCTGTATTGATAACATTTGGTTAGAATTCTGTTGCTATACACCCCGCTCCTTTCTTCTTTTTTCTTCTTAAGCTATTCACAGTGCCCCTGATATAGAGCAGCTGATGTCAGTGATGTGTGGTGAACAAAGTTATTTGGCTAAAGACAAATCGAAGAATATGCAGGCACATGCACATTCCATTATGATCTATGGGGTCACACGTTCTAAGCACCAGGTTGCACATAGAAATTTTCAAACAAACATTGACAAGTACATTGGAATGAGGGCTCATAAACATCCAAAGAGCAGGGCTTGATCTTCAAATTTGGCAAAAATGGGCAAGTAGTTTTAGCTCAGCCCATCTTCAAACCTTGTGCTTGGAACTTCTGCACTTTTGCTATACAGTACTTCATTCCTAACTGTCTGTTCTTCTACTGTATTAATATCTTACAAAATGTATTCTGAATAGGATGAGACACTGTCAAAATAATATAAATCATCACAAAAGTCCATGCAATAGCCAGAAGGTCAGTTTCTGCCTTGCTGCAGGCAAAGATAGATGTCCAGCTGCTTTGCAATATCCCTTAGCAAAGCTAAGCTACATATTGCATGGATATTGGCAGGAAGACTGACCATGTTGCCATCTCACTGATGTTTTCTCATGCATGTACTTGCCATCTGGTACCAGCTATGATATCTGTACATGTAGCCAACAAAATGTGATGTGGGGTGTGTGTAAGAGAGAGAGTGACAGAGACATCAAGATTACGTGGATTTTCTTTACACTTATTCATATATAATATTGTAACATCAGTCTGTATCTGTATTGTTCCAACAGGCCTTATCTTTATACTGTACTTTATTGTGTTTTGGCTGTATATGGCTTTGTTTCAACATGATCTCTCAATTCAGCTAAGATCTGAAGCTATGCTTGGTGTATTAGCTTAGGACAACCAGGTCTACATAAATAGGTATTTGTGCCCATGTCACAACAGAAATGGCATTGTTCACATGCCAGTGAGAGATCGCTTCAATCTCCCACTGCTGAACAGAAAACTGGATAATCTCCAACAAAAGAATTTCAAAGAGAGACTCAGGATTAAATTACTGAATTAGAACTTTTCAGGCCATTTAGTCTTGAATCAAGACAATGGTTTCTTGTCCCACTACACGGGTTAATTAACTTATCAATACAGGCCAGCATCCAAGGAGTTAGGGATGCATAAGCTATTAGGAACACCAAAGCCTTCTCACAATCTAACCTTATTCCTCAGTTTATTAAATCAATTTTGGCTTGACAAAATAGCAGGAATCCAAATACATTTGTGAATATATTCTTCCACCTGTCCCACATCCCAGCGCATCACCACCAGAAGCAGAGAGATCCTTTCTAGTTTGCACCTACAAAAACCACAGCTTGGGATGAGGTTACTTGAAGGACTGCCAGCTCTTGCAAGAACCTGTTTAGATGTAAGTATCGGTCTGATCCAGGTCCCACCATCTTCTAAGGTAAGATAGTTGAGAAACATGGTCTTTCCTGTTGTGGCACCCTATTTCTGGAATTTCCTCCCATATGCATGGCTTCATCTTTGCTCTTTTTGATGCCAGCTGAAACCTTTCTATTTGCCTAAGTGTCTGAGAGTTTATGCTGGCCCGACATTTTGTCCCATTTTATTGCACTGCTGTGCCTTGTTTTATGAGTTATTTCATTTTTATGATTTGTTGTTGTAAAATTGTGATGCTGTTGCAAGCCACTCTGAGACTGTTGGTGAAATAAATAAATAAATAAATGTGTTTGCCACTGAGGCTCACCAAACTGATCTATGAAATGTTGCTTTCATTCTACTTTGCAGCTCTCTTTTTATAGTCAACATTTTGAAATACTAGTCGCAATTTGTAGTCAGGAGGCGAAGGGAGCCTTTGTACTCCAATGGGGGGTCCTTCAAGCATAGCTTGCTCCATGTGAGACACCAGTAATCAACAGTGAAGGCTCCTCGCAGTGCCCTGCACTGCTGTGTGAGTTTCAGAGTTCCATAGCAGGAATCATCAAGGGAGGCAAGAAAGATTGAAGGGATGAAAGAATGGCTTCTCGTAATGAACATGTACACACAAATGTGCTCTTCCATAACAAATGATACCGCATGGCTTGTGGCTATTAATCAAGCTGCTACTTGGTGCATGGCAGGACAATAATATATGTGAAGTATGGCTAATTGGGGACTGGCTCTGAATCTGGTACCATTCCTTAATTTCATATTTATCAATGCCTGCCAATTGTGGCAACATTTCATCTCTGATGCATACAGACAACTTAGTTCACTGCAAGCTGACAAGCCATAAGGCACTCCAAATAAGGATGAACGTCACAAACAGCTCTGAATATTAATTGATTTCATTTGGTTACCATGCTTACTTGGGTAGAAAGTCAAATCTAGACATGTGCTTTTCATTCTGCGAAATATATTTTCTGAGAATATCTACTGTAATGGGTCTCACTATCTGGTTTCTGTGACTAAGGCTATTATCACTCTGGGTTGTCTTAAGACAATGTCTGACCACATTCTTGGACTTGACTATCAGTAGTTCTGGATATTTGGGTGGTGCACCCCAGTGGCAGCTTCTGCCCTTCTTCTGACACAACATACATGTTTTGGGACATTTTGCCACATTTAAATTGGCTCGGGGTAGGAAAAATACCCCATAGTGTTAAATACCCCATAAAACTGCATATGTGAGTTTCATACTGCCCGCATGTCAATTTTAGACTACACTGGAAGTCAAACAGAGCAGAAAACTAACCCATAAAACTAGCTGTGTCCAAGTTTAATTTTCTTGGAAGAGGGCTAAGTTGGAGAGTTTCAAAATTTAAAAACCCATGATTGGTGCTGATTAGTCAGCTCACCATACTAGATTTCCAAAACTTTCTTACCAAACGGTTTGCTCAAACTTCTTTTCCCAGTTCTTAAAATTGCAAGTCTCCCATGTTCTTACTTCTCTTCCTCCCCGCTTTAATTATAAACCTATTAGGTGCCTTGGTGAGGGACCCAGGTGGCGCTGTGGGTTAAACCACAGAGTCTAGGGCTTGCCGATCAGAAGGTCGGCGGTTCGAATCCCTGCGACGGGGTGAGCTCCCGTTGCTCGGTCCCAGCTCCTGCCCACCTAGCAGTTTGAAAGCACGTCAAAGTGCAAGTAGATAAATAAGGACCGCTCCGGCGGGAAGGTAAACAGCGTTTCCGTGCACTGCTCTGGTTCACCAGAAGCGGCCTTGTCATGCTGGCCACATGACCTGGAAGCTGTCTGCGGACAAACACCGGCTCCCTTGGCCTATAGAGCAAGATGAGCGTCACAACCCCAGAGTCGGACACGACTGGACCTAATGGTCAGGGGTCCCTTTACCTTTAGGTGCCTCGGTACCATTTTTTGAACACACACACACACACACACACACACACCCTATGATTGTTTCAGTTTGCACTCGAATAGCACACACAGCATTACATCTGTGTCATCAGGTCAGGTAGCAAGCAGTGGTAAAGCTGTGCCGTGATCTGGTTCTTCCTTCTCGATTGACACACAACAGCTTATTGCCCCACCTCCTCTTATTTTCCATTATCTCATTCCCTTTCTTCCTGCTCACCTGAATGAAAAGAGGCGGTAGCTTTAACAACTCTGCAGAGTTAGGCTATCACAACAGGGACATTAATTCTCAGGAGTTTCCCAATTATTTTGTACTACCCAAAAGGAATGATGTATCTGTCTTGAGTTCTTCTGATTTTATTATAATTTTCTCCATTTATACCTATTATGCTATATAATTATTTTCACATATAATGAAAAATGAATCTTAATGTCTGATACATAAAAAGGCAATGAGAATTTATACATTTTTAATCTCCCCTTTGCTACCCCAAACTGTATGCACGGGGTTTTGTAGATTGAAGTGATGCATAATAGACTCTCTATCCTGATTTCTTTCCTTGATGCTTATTTGTTAATTTATTTACTCTTCTAAATTGCATACCAGAAAAGACACAAAGTTGTCTTTTAAAAAAAAATGTAATGAAAGAGATCTAAAATAAAGACTGTTTTTTATAAAGAGGGAAAGACTGTGATGAAAAGAGATGATGAACATGGATATCCTGTGTCGCCATGTGTTACCATAGTAACTTCTGGTAGGGAATATAGTGTGAGGAGTGGCTAACTAAAAGTTAACCCAGGGTGAAAGGCAGGCTGCTGATTAGTTACTGTTGCCATGGGAACTAGAAAATTCCAAAAAAGAGGTCAACTGAGGAAAGGGGGATAAAAATGACATCTGAGAACAGTTAGCTGGGAAGAAAGATCTCTCTGGAACCTGAGGAAAATCTGTCAGACAGTGAACATTAAAGAGGAATGGAGGGTGATCTCAGCCTCCTGAGCCTGTGGGAGAGAGTTTAGACAGAAGGTCCAGCAGCAATTGTCCAAGGGGAAGGCTGCCAGTCAAGCTGAGAGTTGGCCACAGCAACAGTCAAGGCTGTGAACCAGCTTTTGTGCTGTGAATAGGGAGAGAAAATGTTATAAAGGAAATGGGGAAAGTGTGGGCTTTTTAGAGGTTACATGTAGGACCTGCCACAAAATGTCGCAATGTGCAATGGTCCTGTCAGCTTTGATCAGCCACTTTATTTTCCATTTCCCCCTCACTCCCAGAAAAAAATAACATTCTGTGACCACTAGGCACGCCCAGTCATCAAAGTGTTGTTTCTGTAGTTTGTCCCCAACACGGAACATTTTCCCTTCTTCTAGAAATGTTTTGTATTTCTACAAACCTTGGGGTTTCCCTATGTTTCCTTCTCATATGTGAGCAGTGCCATTTCAGGCTACTAATGCATCAACACTCACTCCTGAATATCAGGAAAGATGAAATAATATTGTCTGATTTAAACATTTTATGCAGTTTGATTAATTGATTAGCCAATAGTTATAGTTTAGATTTGGTAATGTGTGTCTTATGAATTTGTTATTTGGAATCTGCTAAAAGTGTGCTATACTCACCCATGTTTTGATTTCTTACACATACAAATGAGTATATACACACACACACATACATACATACATACATACCAGTTGGGACATATATTCTTTAAACAACTGGTTGAAATGCACACCAAGACAGTATTCATAGTGCTATACTAACCATGTCTACTCAGTGAGTTACTCCTAGGTAAGTGGATTTGGGATTGTAGCTGGAGACACTGTCTTGGTGACTAGTCCACATTTTTTATCCCATCTCCTTAAAATGATCCAATAATTTTCAATAAATACTGTTAAAATCATTTTACTGCAGAGTTTGTAGCTATGATGCTTTATGTTTTTCTATGCTAAAACAATAGGTGGACAGAATATAAATAGGCTTTTCAAACACCCATTTCAAATATGGTTGGCTGCTTTTCCAATTCCACTGTATCTTCTTGAAGTTGAAAAGTCTGCATCGTGTCAAATTAGAAAGGAAGATGGTTTATTCCCCTGCAACACTCAATGTCAACAATAGTACCTTCCCCAATTGGATAAAGTCTATTCTGCAAAGTACAAGCTGGCTTTATGACCTAGTCTATCTTTTATCTTTTGTAAATGCCCCTCTAACATAAAAATATGTTTCAGATAAAGGTCAGTTGCTTTAGAGAGTGGATAGCCAGAAAAAGGAACTTCAATGCTAACATTCTCTTCAGTTTTACTTGAGATATTGCCACATGACACACTAATATAGTTTTCATGCTGTATACTATCTATTCCACATATAATTTATTTTTCTGAGACACTGCACAAGATGTTACTGTCCAGAAAACAATGTTAGACTTGAAGGCACAGCTGAATGAGAAAATATAATGGCTTGGATCCTAATGAGGCTCCCATGAATTTTCATTAATGGACAGAACTGAGAGCCGGCAAAAGATCCTACTGGCAGAAGGGAGGAGGCAATTTTGCCAATTCTTATTTTCCTCTGCAACCCTCTCTCAAGCCACCTCTCAAACTCCAGAGCAAATTTTGAGACCACAAGTGGTTACAGAGAGAAGAGGAAGCTGGTGAGCTTTTCTACTAGTGGCAATGTCATGTGACACTCCCTCCAGCAGAAGCAAACTCAAAATCATAGGCATAATCAATTGTATCAAGAGCCATATGAACCAAGTTGACAAATGAAGCACTGTCTCATCCTACTCCTTTAGCACATCAGCTACAGCAGACACAGGTTTTAGGAGGAGCGATTGGTTCTGCTGCGCTGGGCACTGACACTTGAGGGTGTTGCAGGGCTTCACAACTATAACATAGTGAATGGAGCAGAAAGGAATGTGAGAGGCAAGGAGCACTGAATTTTGGTCTCTGGGTGCCACTGAAATTTTAAAGACAAACGTCCATCACAGTTTTCAGGAACTGCTCCAAATCTGATTTAAAATCAATAAATAGCGGCAGATCCCACTAGTCACTAACAGTTATATATTGCTTCTTTGTACAACAATAAAATGTGGAAGTATAAAACTGGACCAGAGCTCTGGTAATCTAGAATTGTTTCTCGTGAGCTCTATTCACGAATCACTTGCCCACAGATTGCATATAGCTGCTCATTGTCTTTTTAGACAACTAAGCATGAAAGGTGCAGCTATCCTGGAAATGGAATGTTGGGGTTGGAGCCAGAGGCAGGACACTCCTCTTGTGTGTGCCTGACTCACCAGTAATATTTGAATAGGGTAATGGTTAAACTGCATGTCCAGACGTGGACAAGAAGCTACAGTTAGAACTGGATATGGAATAACTGGTTGGTTCAAAATTGAGAAAGGAGTATGACAAGGCTGTATATTGTCTCCCTGCTTATTTAACTTATATGGAGAATTCATCATGCGAAAGGCTGGACTGGATGAATCCCAAACCAGAATTAAGATTGCCGGAAGAAATATCAACAACCTCAGATATGCTGATGACACAACCTTGATGGCAGAAAGTGAGGAGGAATTAAAGAACCTTTTAATGAGTGTGAAAGAGGAGAGCGCAAAATATGGTCTGAAGCTCAACATCAAAAAAATTAAGATCATGGCCACTGGTCCCATCACCTCCTGGCAAATAGAAAGGGAAGAAATGGAGGAAGTGAGAGATTTTACTTTCTTGGGCTCCATGATCACTGCAGATGGTGACAGCAGTCACGAAATTAAAAGACCCCTGCTTATTGGGAGGAAAGCAATGACAAACCTAGACAGCATCTTAAAAAGCAGAGACAATCACCTTGCCAACAAAGGTCCATATAGTCAAAGCTATGGTTTTCCCAGTAGTAATGTATGGAAGTGAGAGCTGGACCATAAAGAAGGCTGATCACCGAAGAATTGATGCTTTTGAATTATGGTGCTGGAGGAGACTCTTGAGAGTCCCATGGACTGCAAGAAGATCAAACCTATCCATTCTGAAGGAATTCAGGCCTGAGTGCTCACTGGAAGGACAGATCCTGAAGCTGAGGCTCCAATACTTTGGCCACCTCATGAGAAGAGAAGACTCCCTAAAAAAGGCCCTGATGTTGGGAAAGATGGAGGGCACAAGGAGACCGGGATGAAAGAGGACGAGATGGTTGGACAGTGTTCTCGAAACTACCAACCTGAGTCTGATCAAACTGCGGGAGGCAGTGGAAGACAGGTGTGCCTGGCATGCTCTGGTCCATGAGGTCACAAAGAGTCGGACACGACTAAACGACTAAACAACAACAATACATTTTTTTTTTGTCTTGAGACCGTTCTCCTGTTGGTATTTGTGCAAAGAACAAATGTTATTATGAAGTCACTTCCATTAACATTTTGTATGTAGGTGGTAATGTATTATATTGATAGCAAAAAAAAAAGAAACCCACCACATTTCTTACCTCCTATGACCTTCACTTTACTTGAATATTCTCAGGTAATCAATTGTGTGTATATATCCAGCTGCACCCTGGTTATTATATAGCTTCAGGGAAGAGGAAAATATGAATGCATTGCTCAAAATATCTTGATTTCCCCAAAG
This sequence comes from Lacerta agilis, assembly GCF_009819535.1. NCBI lineage: Eukaryota > Metazoa > Chordata > Lepidosauria > Squamata > Lacertidae > Lacerta > Lacerta agilis. The sequence goes on along the minus strand of NC_046320.1, from coordinate 33,989,751 downwards.
ATTTGCTTTAGGAAAAATATATACCTTATGTAATAGCATATTTCCTTAGCACATGAATCAATATCACTAGTCCCAGAAAACAGCATTCTGTACAGGAGGGTGTGGGTGGGTGAGTGGGTAGGTGGGTGGGCACTGGCGGAGGAAGAGGAGTGCGGTGGGAGTGCACCGCCCCCTGCAGCACGATCCCAGTGGGGTGCCATCGCGGCTGCCCACCCTCCTGTGCTGGGTGCCATGCCCCCAGGATGTCTGCCATGCCCCTGCGGGAGGCATGCCACACCCCCAAGACTCATGCCATGCCCCTGTGGGCAGCACACCATGCCCCCGGGACGTGCGCCAGCCCGCCCCTGCCTGCTCTCCGCCCCCCGGTGCTGGAGCATGAAGCTCCGCCACTGTGGGTGGGTGGGTGTGTTAGGGTCCAAACGTTAAGGGAATTTTACTGCTGAGGTATCAGAAATAAGGGGAACAATTTGTTTATTTACTTAGAATCCCCTTTACATCCTACCTTTGGGCTACGAAAAGGAATCCTCAACAACATGCAAAACAATAATTTAATACATATTTAACAGAGAGCAATTATCAAACAGAGCAACTTTAAAACTGAAATCATAGCTATATAAAAATGTTAAAAGGCTGACAAAGCCTGCTTAAACCACAGTTGGGACATTAAGGCCAACTGAAACTCAGAGGCATGGGGAACTATCAGAAATGTGCCATCAGAGGAGCTCAGTGATCAAGGTGGAATATAAGAGATCAGTATAAGCTGCAAAGAACTTGGGCCAGAAGTATCTTAAGGACATTGTTCTACTTTCAAATTGGCAGTGCAACCCCAATTAGCATCCTCAAATTCTGAGCAAACTTAGCTTGGTAGTGAGACCCTTTTTGTTCTGTCAGATTAGAACTTTGTTCCAAACAAGCATAGCTGGCCTTAAACATGGAATCCAGGGGATTATTTTTGATGCCTATCTAATCCACTTGCAGTATCAGCAGGATATTGCGATTATTCAACCTGCAGGAAAGCAGTAGGGAGAAAATCATATGGATATAGCTTATTCTGTTGAAGAAACAACTCATTTTTGTAGCTTCCTTAGTATAGTGAAGTACAACAATTGTGAAGAGGGGTGTGGGTTGACCTTCGATGGCTCCCATTCTGCACAAAGATGGGTTAGTGGGCAAAATAACCACTAGAATCAAAGAAAAATCCATGCCTCCAGTCATAACAAGTCACAGGTGTCATTTCCCCATCTGAGATTGCTCTAATATTTACAGTGGTATCTGTGGTTATGAACTTAATTCGTTTCGGAGCTCCGTCCGTAACCTGAAACCGTTCATAACCTGAGGTACCACTTTAGCTAATGGGGCCTCCAGCTGCCGCTGTGCCACCGGTGCACGATTTCTGTTCTCACTCTGAGGTAAAGTTCTTAACTTGAGGTACTACTTCCGGGTTAGCGTTTGTAACCCAAGGTGTTTGTAACCCAAGGTACCACTGTAGTTGGGGATGTATGAAATATTGGGCAGAGCAAGACACAGTAATGTATGGCATGTGTTAGTTGCACCCAATTGTACTGAATAGATAGGCAGACAGACAGACAGACAGACACACCTGGTAATTAAATCTATTAATCATCAAGCACTAGATCTTTTCAGTTCTTTCTACAGGTTCATTAACTAAGAAAGCATTTAATCTGATCCATAAATGATGTTCATTGTACTCTGCCCAAATGCCTCTTTAACAGTAAGTGCTGTACTTTTAAACAACAAATAAAAGAGGTGTCAATACTGTGTACCCTTGGAATCATTTGTAAACCATTGGAGATGGTTGGATATTAAGGAATAAGCCTCTCCATTAGCAAAATCAGTGCTTTCTTTCGTGGGTAGTCAAGGGTACACAGTACTGGCACCTCTTTTATTTGTTGTTAAAAAGTGCAGCACTTACTGTAAGAGATTCATAATGAGTACCGGCACCTATTTTTCTAGAAAAAAACACTGAGCAAAACCATAGTAGATTTGTAAATTTAATAAGCTATTCCAACCATGGTTTACTGAATTAGGATGTTCACCATCTTTCTACTTAATAGCTATCTCAGTACTTGTTGCAATTAGCAACCCTAACTTGATTCTCTTTCTGCACCAGATCTTTTATCGAACACAACAAAATCCAATATTGGTTTACAATATGGAATTTGCTGCCAAGGAGTGTGGTGGAGTCTCCTTCTTTGGAGGTCTTTAAGCAGAGGCTTGACAGCCATCTGTCAGGAATGCTTTGATGGTGTTTCCTGCTTGGCAGGGGGTTGGACTGGATGGCCCTTGTGGTCTCTTCCAACTCTATGATTCTATGATTCTACAAATCTAATAATCGATATTCCAATGTGCTGGGACAGATGTCATTTCTTTAAGCCTATATCTAGATATCCTACCGTAACCTTTAATAGGCCTTAGGATTTATGGTGGAGAAACGTTTAGAGAGAAAGATGAGAATCTCCATATTCAAGTGAAGAAAACATCCAAGAGGAAATTATGTCCACTCTGCTGGTTAATACTTTTCCCATTTTTCTCCTTCCATCCATCAACTCCTCCATCCTTTTATATTTTTGTGTGCTGGTGTGCATGAGTGAACAGCTCCAGTGCAAGCAAAGGGCACCAAGCAAAATGCACTGCATTAAGTATTTGCAAGTCTGATGCAGCATGCCTTCTCAGAGGCCCACACTTCCCTATGAAGTTTTTTGACCTAGAAATAAGTTTAAGAATAAAATGTTCATTTCATAAATGTCAAAAGTCTAAAACTATCGCTTTAATTTTTCCCCATTTACCCAATTCCCATGGAGTGATGACATAACACTTTTTTAAGCTAATCAAATAAATAAGTGATGAGAACTCCTATTAATATTTTATTATAGTTCTTAAATAACACATTTTAAATTAGGGCAGAATGTAAGAACTTATGTGTGATGCAAATAGGACAGCTTTATTCAAGCTTTCATGATGCATACATTTCAAAGGTGCATGAAGTCATGAGCTTTTAGGGCCAATCATCTGACCCTCCTTGATTTCCTCATTGCCATCTCAGCTGTCATTTAAGTGTCGTTGACACAGTGGAAATGAAACATATTTTTCTTCAAGACCTAACATGGCTGCTTTGGTTAGCACTTTCAAGACATACTTGAATGGACATTTTAATTCTAATGGGGGGGGGAGAATCTTATATGAGAGGGGAATTCAAGTCTGAGGCCCCTTGTAGCTTATAGTGGAATCGTTTAGGCAGCAAGGTAAGAAGTACTGTACACAAGTAACAGAGCATTAAACAGAAATAATGAAAGATAGCATTTCTAACAATGTGTAGCAGCTTTTGCTTATTCAATTTTAGGTTCTCTACCAGTTCCCACTAGCATTTTAAAAAGCACATGAATGAGATTTTGATTTTTAATCATTTCCAAGATTGTTTACATTTAATTGACTAAACTGGTCAAAGAAATGTGATAAGTCAACTAAAGCTCTTTAATGAGTTGGCAAGCCCTGATTTTCAAATGTTCGTCATTTACTGCTTTGGAGGGGAACTACATAGAACATTATTCATTTTTTTCTGAAAGCACTGTGGAAACTCGAGATTGGCTGATATTTTTAGTCGTATGCTATTAGAACATTTTAGGAGTTTGGTGCTATTTACATCCATTTCCCTGCTGTTTTTGACCTTTATATTGATTTTATGCTATTTTTAGTGGGGTTGCTTTTTTCTAATTTGTGCTGATTTTGTATGCTGGCGGTATTGTTAGTCCATTGATACAAGTTTTAAGCTTATTCCTGTTTGTATTTTGTATTTTATGGTTTTCAGTGCTTTGTAAACCACTGAGAAGACTGATTGATAGGCACTATAAAATGTGATAAATATGTCAAAATGTATTATTTTAATATAATTTATACATAGTAATAAAATTAACAAGCATAAAGGTAACAGGAACTGGCTAACAGCTAGCGGCAGATTTCAAGAGTTAACTCTAGCCTTCACTGAAGTCAATAAGGAAATCTCCCACTTGATGTCATTACTGTTTAGATTTCACCTTAGGAAAGGCAGGTGTCTGCTGGGAATTGTAAAGAAGAATGCAATCAATGTTGTTTATCCACAAAATACTGTGTAAGTGCAGGTTTCAGAAAGCAGCCAAGTATATGCTTACATTCCACTGAAATCAAGCTGAGACTTCTCCCTACCATTTGGCTGCTCTACATGTAGAGCAGGGCTTCTATTATGTAAGGAAACACAGAAAATAGGCTATTTGATTCACTACTGTACTTTTGTTGTTGTTGTTTTAATTGACAATTCAATGAAAGTTATCAACATTTTCCCAGACCTGCAAAGCCATAACACTCTTTACCTTAAAAGATCAGTGATAGTCTGATTTATGAGAATGGGATGGAGAATTTCAGTAAAGAAACTCAGGTTGCTAAAGGGCAGGTGTTTGTGTGCCTATCATTTCACGTGAATTAGGGGGAAGAAGCAGATGAGCTGTCTAAGGACCACATTCACCTATATGGCAGAGCAGTAGCTACCCAAGGAACCACCCAGAGCATGGCAGGAAGATAAAGGTCCATCTCTGCAGTCCCACATCTGTGTACATTACTTACATTCACACAATTATGCTTAGTTTGGCCCAATGCTTTGTAAAATGGAAATGTCCACATTCTGAGTAATTTGAGTATCAGACAGATGTGCTCTGTTTCAAGTGATGGCCTGAGCAGTTTGTGGTTTCTGACCTAAGGTAAAAGCTCGTGGTGGACAATCAAAACAAGATGAAGAATTGTAGGCCAAGGTCTAGGCCATGCTTCCTCAAACCTGGCCCTCCAGATGTTTTTGGCTTACAACTCCCATGATCCCTAGCTAGCAGGACCAATGGTCAGGGATGATGGGAACTGTAGTCTCAAAACATCTGGATGGCCAAGTTTGAGGAAGCCTGGTCTAGGCTGAGCTGAGAGTTTCAGGATCCAATGATACCATGGACAGCTCCACGCAGGGCTCAGACTGGAGACTCCACAAGAACAGAGCTCAGGTGTTCAGGACTCATCCACACTTGTCCTGTTGCTTAGAAAGCATGGGTTTGAGTGGTTTTCCATTTTCCCCATGCTTTCTAGGCATGGGTCCAAGTGGTTTTGTGTTTGCCCTGCAGCTTTCCCCTGGAAAACATGCTCTTTGCTGCTGAATCAGAACAAAAAGTAATCTGTGGATCACTCAATTGCCATTTGGACCTATTCAGTGGCAAACTGTGGGTTTTCCTGGGGGCAAACGGTGAGGCAAATGGACAAGACCATTGTTTCAGCAGTAGTGTACCTCAGACTGAGCCTTAAATAGGAGTTGCTGTTCTGAGCAGCTAGGGAAAGATTGCCTTTATTTCATTGGGCCAAGCCTGCTTTATCAAACCTAAATCCTATATTACAAATATAGCAGCAGGGCTTGTTGCTGCTGTTGGTGTTACAGATTTGATGATACAGTCATTCCACATACATCACATATTTGTTTAGGAAAGACAGTGTGGCAATAGATGATTCTGCTGCAGATTTAATTTCATAGGAATCAAGATGACATTTTAAAATTGTTAAGATAGAAGGAATTACCCAGGAATCAGAGGAGGGGTGTGTCTGAAACATAAAGCTATACTATTAAGTGCTATAAATAATATGTAGAAAAGATGTCAAAAATGTTCAATAAAAATATTCTCCAAAAATGACAAAAAAATCAATAAAAATCTTTACCAAAAATGTGGCAAAGTGTCAATGAGAGTATAAATACTGGACAGTGGCCTTTCGGTTTATTAGCCTGCATATGCACAAAACAGCATTTTGTCTAATACTGGAAAAACACAGCTGCCAGACTGGCCTTTCTATTCCATGATGTTAACACAACAGTAGTTTTACAAGCTCCGTTTTTAACAGACGGCATTGACAGGTGGTGCTCTGCAGCCTTCCCAGTTTTTACCCAGTTCCTGCTATGCTTCCACCTATATACTTTGCAATCAAATGACACAGCTATAAGTGTCTCTCACTTAGCATGATTTCTGCAACCTTGGTGGTGGTGGTCTATGTGGCAACTGCTGAAAGGATACAAGAATTGGAATATCCATCTGGTTTCCTTATCTACATCATTCCTGCTTTCAGCAATAGGCAACAGAGATTTTATGCGGATGGATAAACAAGAATAGCCCATAGCAGCACTTAATAAAGCACAGTGCTCTGAACAAGAGCACAATATATATTTTTTCAGATTGCTAGCTGTAATTGGTATTATCCTACATATATGAAAAGTCACTGTATTTGCTAGGAATGTGCATCTGTTCTGTGTGGGCTTAAACAATAATAAGGCAAACTGGGGTCATTCAGGATTGAGGAACAATGTCAATAACTCTCCCACCCTGATTTGGATCAGGGCCCTCGCAAAGATGTGTCACTCTGTTTCTTTGATTTTCTATATGCTTGTTCATATCTTTATGTTTGTTATGTGTTGATGGGCTATGCAGGAAGTGAGGCTGTCCAATATGTTGCTTGTGAAGTATTAAAGAACTCTGGATTTTATTTTTACTAAAGTGCAGCAGCAGAGTTGTTGCTTTAAAAACAACAACTCTATTTAAGGTTTTTTATAATAACAACAACAACAACAACAACAACAACAACAACAACACATCCCTAACAAAAAAAATCCTACTTTTATCAACATCAACAAGAAAAATTCTTCAGAGTTCTTCAGACATTTGGGACAGCTTCACATTTTAAGGCCCATCAAAAGCCTGTAAGGCTATTGGAGGACAGAACCACCCAGAAAGCAAAGGACAGAGTGAAGCTGAAAAGATTTTAAAACAACAACAACAAGCAGCAAGCAGGAATACACACCTCTTGACACATCTCTGAATTATTTCAAGAAAAAACAAATAACAGTTCCCACCCCTGTAGGGGATTATGGAGAACAGTGACTCAGAAATAGATTATAATTGTAAAATAAAATAAACAAATGCAGAGAAAAAGCAAATCTTGGTGCCCAAGCACACCTCTAATGTTGTGTGTTCTGCTCGTGGATTATTCAATGAATGGTTTAAAAAGACAGTTTACACAATTGTTATGGATTTATAATTGACAGGCATTTGGTTAGGAAGTATCTTATTGATCTCTTAATTGAACTATCACTGCCCACTCCAAAGCACATGTCATACTGTTATTGATTGCCTTAGTTCTATGGCCTAAAAAGAAGGAATACTGGGATGTTCCAGCAAAGCTGCAAACCTATGAAATGCTGAACAAGCCCAAGAAGGGTAACCTGTAGAACAATTTCAGGAGAAGATAGAAGTTTCTGTGTTGTCTGGCACAGCAGAGTCTGGGTCAACTCACATGAGACTCCCAAAGGCAATGGGAATTGTTTAAACAAAGGTCTGCTTCTGTGAACACCTAGACCAGAGGTGAGGAACCTCAGTCCAAATGCTACCTTTCAAAAGTTCATCAGGCCTTGGGAATTCTCTCAAAATCACATCCCCTCTCTAGTCACATCACTGGCCTTCCTGTTATCCTCTTTGATATACATGACTATAATGTGACCCTGAAGATGGATAATTACTCTTGCTTGCCTGGAAGGAAGATAGAGAGCAGAGTGCTTATATTTATTGCCTTTGGTCCTGCCCACCAGTGTTAAGTGGACCCTGGAATGTTGCTAAGAAGGAGAAATGGCCCTTGTGCTGATTTTTCCCCCCAGCCCTGAACTACACAATGGACATACCCTACCAGGAGTCCAAGCCTCACCCTAGCTGCAGTTGTAGGAAGGATCGTCCCCTGACTAGGATCCTAATTCTCTGATGTCACCTGATTCACCAACAGCTACACCCTCAATTTGCTATGCCTAGAATTTGCATGAGATCCCACAGCCACTGGTTCCCCAACCTTTGCTGTAGGATAGAACTGTAGGTTCTTGTTTCACATTTGAGGATTCTGAGAGGAGTATTTGACTAAGTTTTACTCAGACTTCACACATGGAAATTAATGGACTTAACATTGTTGTTGTTCAGTCGTGTCCGACTCTTCGTGACCCCATGGACCAGAGCACGCCAGGCACGCCTATCTTTCACTGCCTTCCACAGTTTGGCCAAACTCATGCTAGTCTTAACATAGTTATGCTCAATCGTTTTAATAAGTCTACAACGAGTAAAACTTAGTTGAATACCAGCCAGACTGCTTGGCCTCAGAAGAAGTCGAGAATGGGCAGCCGGCAGACTTCCATGGGGACATTTTCTGTCTCCAAATCACTCCATAGTTTCACAGGAGTAGGCAATGTAAAATGTGCCAAGTCCATATACCGGTACCTGCCAAGGTACATTCCTGCTAAAATAATAAAAAAATGTTTTGATTTTAGCAAAATAAATCCTTTAAAATGCCCGTTTGCATAGATGGCAAATCATATGCCCTGAATGCATGATAGGATAGTGGAACTGTGCATTCTCAGTGTTTGTATAAATTGAGCATAGAATATGCAATTTATACTTTAAAATGATGCAAAAACCACACATGACCAGCCAGGCATAGCTGCCAGCCCTCCCTGATGTTCCCCACTGCTATATACATAGCTGTGAACCCTCCCTGATGTTTCCCAATGCTATAATAAGGGAATTTCCCACCAAAAAGGGAAAGGTTGACAGCTATGCCCAGCAGTACTTATGCCATAAAAAGGGATACTGTAAGTCAATCTCTTTTTTAAAGTTTATTTTATTTTTATTTATTTCTGAGTCCATTCAATGCATATGCAAATTGCATACAAACATGCATAAAGGTGATTTGATTATATATTTCAGATATGCAGAAGCAAACCCTAGGGGCAGCAACAGTCTACATACACATACCTGATCCTACATGATATACAGGAAAGTGCAGTCATGTGTCTAGACAAAAGGCCCCCAAATAATTCTACCAGTTGCCAAAACCAGTTTTAGTAGTGACCAACATAATTTGCTATCATATTCAAGTTGGGAAATTTCACAAGTAGGTATTGAAAAGAATGCAACATGAGCAAAGGACAAAGTGTGACAAAATCTGGAGTCATTTGGGATGAAAACAACAACGTGGTTTATTTTAGAAGAGCTTCTACTAACTACAGGCTGCTGCAGCAGTGAGTCACTCCAGATGGGAGGATATCACATTCCCAATTAAAGGGCATTTACAGTACTTTCTGTTTTAAAGCTTTTCAACAACCTCACTGGTTGTAAACATTATGCTAATATGTCAGCTGATGGGGAGATGCACTTCTCTAAGATATGTATTTAGGTGAAAAACAAAAGCACTGATTTAGCAGGCAACCAAAATTAATATATTCCAGTCCTGATTTCCAGAGAAATCTGTTTCCACATCTTCACTTAGCATCTGTATTAATTAGAAAGGATATTATGTTATCTTCAGTTTCTGGCCTTCCAGACTCCTTTTAATATATATATATTTTCATTTGTCTGAAGCATTCATATACTGCTTTTCAAGGGATACAGCCACCCAAAACAGTCTGAATTGGGTTGTTGTTGTTGTTGTTTGAAAAAGAATATATCATTGTCTCACTAGAAATGGAACAGAAGAAAAAGCCAGCAAAACAGCTTTTTCAAAAGTGAGATAAACTCATCAGCCAAATTGAGCATCCTGCCCAACAAAACCAAAACCACCAGGGCAAGTTAGAAACAGCAACTTTTCACCCAACACAAAAAAGAAAACTGAGCACCAGGTAAGCATACCTGAAAAGTGAGTTTCTTAATAGTTTCAGACTGTTTTTTTACAATATGTAATAATTACTTTTGCATTCAGAGTTTGAGGGATGGAGGAGACAATCTTCTGAATTTCAAGAAACTGGTGGAGGCTGCAGGGATTTTCTCCCTTGAAAGTAGGGATGGAGAATAAATGTGATCCTGTTTGCATTTATATGTTAACACAGCCCTCCTTCGAAATTCACGCTTCTCCAAATTTTGCAATGCAGTTACAGCCAGGTAATTTGTACCAAAATGCGTATATGGGGTAAAGCGTGCATTAGGAAAAACAGCATACCAAAATGCATTACTTTAGGGGAAATTGCTTTGCAATTATGTGTATGTATCAGGCATAATTTCATACAAATCGCAAAACACACGTGAGAACTTAAGAGTTGATTTTCAGTATAGTTATACGAAAGCAAAAGCGAAAATCCAACAGACAAATAAAATACAAAAACAATGAACAGGGTAGAGGATGATGACAAGCATATGTCAGTGCCAGAAAACAAGAGTCAGTTCAAGAGTTCCAGATGTCAACCGATTCTGCCATGAGCTGTTGTTGTAAGTGGCATTCATTAACATATAAAATTCCACCGTGCAGCATGCAGTGCCCTGAAAAGCTCAAAGATTAAATGGATTTTTTTCCAGCTACAGCAGTGTTCTAAGCCTTGTACGATAGTGCAAGGTTTAAGTCTTGTAATGTCTTCCATCTCTGTACAATAGATAACTGCACATCAACCAACCAAAAGATTAGTAATTCCTTAAATGTGACTTTAGTATTGCTCAGTCAGTAGAGCACGAGACTCTTAATCTCAGGGCCATGGGTTCGAGCCTATGTTGGGCAAAAAGATTCCTGCATTTCAGGGGGTTGGACTACTGACCTTTGTGCTCCCTTCCAATTCTACAATTCTATGATTCTAGGTAACCCTCAAATATAGACAGGAGGGATGACAGGGGTGACATTTGAATTTGTTCATTAAGTGTGACTTCTATACCTTTAAATACCATTGAACAAAATTCCTGAAGCTGGGCACAGGTACACTATAAGTGAAAATATGTACCGTGGTCCACACAGCCTCACCAGCAACCAGGGGCCATGTTTGATATAATTCTGGAGATCTGCACCACACTCTCATACTTTTAACATGGTTTCTCTTGTATTTGCTGGAATAGATTTTACTGGCCTTTCCATCTAACAACATGGCAAAAGTTTAAAATAGTAATTTCAGTTTTTGCGAGGGGTCGAGTGGCTGTGTAGCTCTGTCTCCAGATGAAGACACAACCAACCCGTGCCCAGCTGATGCATCATTCTTGAAAAAGTCACACATTCAAAAATAACCCTGATATTACCTTATGTATTGTAGAATCACTGACTGGGGGGGGGGGAATTAAGGGTGAACACACTGGGGAAATTTGACCTTGCCACTTTTTTCAAGTCCAGAACATAGTGAAATTATTATGATTTTTTCCCCAGCAGTGTTAATGTAATGTGTCTAAAAGTACTTTCCTGTAGGTATCCCAGACCCAGCAGATCCTCTTCCAGATTTGTCCATTCTTTGTGCATTTTCATCAGTATAAATTCCATGTGCTGGAATGCCTCATAATATAAATTAATATTAGATAGCTCATCATATTTTTAATAAAGAATTTTCATAGCCAGATGTGACCACTCACCTTGAAAGAATGATAGGGTGGGCCTGGGATTAAAACAAAAAAGGATCATGGCATGATCTTCCTCTGTACTTTTGCTATCCTCCCTTAAGCTTGATAACTGAATGCTCCCCTTAGCCCATCTGTTCAGATTTCTCTCTGTCTGGGTCAGATTTCAAACTGAACAGTCTAAACAGTTTTCTAGGGATATGCACCCGTAAGTAGCTGAATGCCTTATGGCATTAGGGGAACTCGAGCAATTTTACCAATATGCACCTGCTCTGAAGGTTGAATATGGAAGAAGATTATAATAGGTTTATCGAAATTTGATTCCAAGTCCTGCTATTTCTTCAACAAAGCGAAGCTCCTTCTGTAACATCAGCATGGCTCAGGCATGGTTCTTTAGCTTTAAAATAATGTCTTCTTCATAAAGGTTAATCTGCTGCTTTTCACCCTCTCCTGGTAAACTTCTACAAGTGAATATTGTCTCAACGCTTCTGCCAGGGGTTCCAGGGAGAGGATGAAGAACAAGGGAGATAAGTGGCACCCTCGTTTGGCACCACACTGAATGGAAATAGGTTGCATATCTAAATTGTTTGCACATACCATTGCAAAATTTTGTTCTATTATTTTGATATAACCCCAATAAATTTACCACTCATATCATGCTTTTAAGGTAAGTTTCTTTGCCTAAGAAGCATCTTAAGCATATGTTCTACAGCTTTCTTTTTAGCATGCTTTACCATCTACTTGAACTGGACGTGCTTAAATGCATGCTTTAATTTCATGCTTGTTTTCATTGCTACAAAGATCTCAGCCTCGCTTTCAAATGACCCAGTTGTAAAAGTCTGCAACCTACTGTCAGGCCACGTACAAGAATTGCACATTAGCTTCCGTTATGGCTACTGTATGCTGCTTTAATATGCACACATTAAGCATTGTAAGTCTACATGTATCATACTTCAAATCCTCAAGAGGAAGCTTGAGGATTTGCAAGTCCCAGAGCCTTATATTTACAAAGCCTGACCTAGTTTGTTCCTAAAATGCCACATTTGTAATGTAAGTCTCTGAAGATCCAGAGTTAAGGTCAGCTTTTTAAGTATAAATAAGTTATGAGACTATCTTAAATCTTCAACTAAGGTTTCCCACCTTTTGAAAACAAAACACCTGTCACCCAAGAGTCTCATACAGCAGGTGTGTGGGGGGGGGAATTCAGTGATAGGAGGAAAAATTTGGTTTTTAATAACTGACCACCAGGGAGGAAGCATCTCTAAGCATGTACAGAGTGCCTTTCTTCTAGGAATAAATTGATAGCTGAGTCAGTACAGCATGAGACTCTTGATCTCGGGGTTGTGAGGTTCAAGCCCCACATTGGGCAAAAGATTCCTGCATTGCAGGGGGTTGGACTGCAATGACCCTCGTGGTCCCTTCTAACTCTCTGATTCTATGTTTCTGTGATATCAGAAATGACAGTATCTGTAAACCAGTGAAAGAAACTATCATCTTCCCAAAAACATTCTGTAACTGAGTGCCATTCTGTTACAAAGGAACTTCAAAAGGAAGAACAGAATATGCAATTATAATTGTTGATTAATTAAGAAGTTCAGTGTCATCACTTGTGGGTTAAATTGAGGCAAATGATTTTATTACACTACATGAGTACATATCCAGAATACTGCAGTTGGCAACATTGTCTGGGTGGAAATTGGGAATTGACCGGGAAAATTCGGACTTATGGAAGTGCCGTTTTTGCCATTTTCCCATAAAAATAGCTCAAAAACGGTATTTTTAAAGCAATTTTTGGCCAAACAACAACAAGAACTCAGCAACTTTGCCCCCCCCCCAAAAAAAAGCTCAACAACACTTTTATCCGGATTTTCACTGTTTGAAATATGGCAACACTACCAGAAGACTTCCAAATGCATTCAGATGAACATACTTAGAAGACCCCTTCAGATCTTCTCATACAAAGCAGAACATTTTAGGGTGGAGCAGCTGTACTTGATGCACACAGGGACACTGGAGTGTACCTGAGGTGTAATCTGTATTAGCAGTTTCATATGGTCGAAACAAGCTCCAGTGTATTTGTGGTCAATCTGACTGATTCAGTAGCCCTTACAGCAAGTAACATCATAGGATGGATGTGAGAAAATGTACAAGTGCAAAGCATATTTCAAAAGTGCTATGGTGATAATTAAAAATAACACCCTGTTATTCACAAACATACCTCAGCAAATATAAAATGCCACTGAAAAAAAAACAAAAAAGCTGCATTTGGCATCACATGAATGCAAAAATTAGTGTATCTGCATTTTCAAGTGTTTCTTATATTTGTCCATGGGGGTAGCTTTGGCAATAAATCTGGCTCTTGCTCTTTGATTCTTCTAGGTATTCAAGAATAGCTTTGCAAGAGACATTTCATTCCAGTTTGTGACAGTCACTTGGCAACACAGTAAACTCCCATCAGTTTCTAAATAAAACATACACCATATTGTAGCAGTTCTGAAATCTGCATATTATGCAGCATGCATCCCACTTCAAGTAAAATGTCCATTGTTTGTCAGGATTTTGTTAGCATCTGCACTTAAATATTAATCAATATCAGAGAAGGATGTAGGGTGGACCCCACCCCTTCTACCCTCTTCTGAAGTCAATTTAGGAAAATCTGTCAAGGCAGCCCAATATCCCATCCAAACCAAGCAAAATCCTTTGACAAACTGATACAGGCTGGGATATATGCATCCACATGCAATATACATGCACATTGCATTGGTTTTTTTTGCAATTGCAGTGTGAGAATCAAGTGAAATTGGATTCAATCCTTGTTGGACTTCATGCCAATGTTCATGAAAAGCTAAGCAGATCATGCCTCCTACGTTGCAGTTTCATAATCAATCTGCAACATGAAAAACTGGCTCTCTCAATAGTTCCTTCATTGCCTGCAGTTTGAAAGGATTGGGGGCCTCCCAGAAAAGTGCTCCAATATAGAGATGATCTACTCCAGAAAGACCCTTTGGTAGGGTCCCACATTGTACACACTGAACATACAAAGTGCAGGATCTGTTCGTGAGTTATGCTGAACATGTTTTGCTGGGGAATGGAACTAGTGAAGCTCACCACTGCTCCCCCTCCATGTGTTCATTCTACGTGCCATGTCATGGGAACAAGGCCACTGTCAATAATTTCAAAGGGGCCTGTGTAGGAACTTCCAGAAACATGATATCTATTGTGCCCCCTGCATAATATAGCAAGAAGTAAGACGTAACTTCAATTCAAAATGTAATTGGCACATCAAAATTTCATGCAAACTGAAATGCAGGATACCCACTCAATTTGTTCAGGCCTTCTCCTGGATAGGTTAAGTTAAAGGTAAAGTACCCCTGGGTGGTTAAGTCCAGACAAAGGCAACTATGGGGTGCAGCGCTCATCTCGCTTCAGGCCGAGGGAGCCAGTGTTTGTCCGCAGACACATTCCAGGTCATGTGGCCAGCATGACTAAACTGCTTCTGACACAACAGAGCACTGTGATGGAAGCCAGAGAGCACGGAAATGCTGTTTACCTTCCCGCCGCAGTGGTACCTATTTATCTACTTGCACTGGCATGCTTTGGAATTGCTAGGTTGGCAGGAGCTGGGACAGAGCAACAGGAGCCCACCCCTTTGTGGGGATTTGAACCCCCGACCTCCTGATCAGCAAGCACAAGAGGCTCTGTGGTTTACACCACCACGCCACCTGCGTCCATACAAGGAAACATGGATCAGGCTGCATGGGCATGAAATCTAGCCTGTATTATATATCTAAACCGCTCCTTGCACAATGGAACACCATGACGAGTGCCAGAGTGCACGGAAACTCTGTTTACTTTCTTGCCGCAACACCACCTAGTTATCTATTAGCGCTGGTATGCTTTCAAACTGCTAGGTTAGCAGGAGCTGGAACAGAGCAACAAGAACTCACCTCATTGCTCGGATTCGAACAACCGGCCATCCAATCGGCAAGCCCAAGAGGCCCAGTGGTTTAGACCACAGCGCCACCCGCTCCCTGCTGAATACCCAAAGGGGGCACACACAGGCCCCTTTCTCAACATCTCCTGACTGCTCTTCAGATCACTGGGCAATTAGCACCAAGTCAGAAGAGGGTTTGTAGGAGCATACAACTGAACACCTGTAGAAACCTCTCTGTGAGCAGGAATCCAATTACAGGGTTTCCAGTTGCAGGATGAGTTTCTAAGTGCAGTCAATTGAATGCACTTAAAATCCCTCTTCAGACCTTTGCACTAATTGTGTGAAGATCTGAAGAGCTGTCTAAGTTCAGGGACACTGGAAGACAGTGTGTGTGCACACCCCTGCTCTTTCCCTGATTTAACTCTTTGCTGGTTAATGCCTGAGTACAACTACTATATTTATAGTTGCTGGAATTGTAAGGTTAAAGAAGAAAACAGCACTATACCTATAAATATACAATTTTTATGATACATGGAAGAAGTTCAAGAGGGGTAGCGCTTCCTATGTTGATTGCACTTTGGTTATTAAAATGATACAAAAAACATTTCAGATAGGCTTACTTACAAATATACCATAAGCAGTCGTCCCTTTTTAAAAAATTACTTCAACTCTCTGAAGCCATGTGCCTGTCTTCTCTTTAACAAAAATCATTTTTGCTTGCAATTATAATTTTGGAAAAGTAAATTTACACACACCCCTCTCTCTCACACACACACACACACACACACATGATTTCACTGTATGCATATGTGTTCCTTCTCTGCACTGGTTATTGCAGACTGCATTTATTCCAAGTCAATAAATCCAGATTAGAAAGATGCAATATTGTTGTGTTGTGTAGGTTTACTATTGTACCTGGCATTGCATTTTGATATTTTTATCTGATTCTTTTAAAATATATATAAAAAATGAGCCACTCTGGGTCTATCTTTGATGGTGACAGGTGGGATATAAATTACTGAAGCAAATAAATACAAATCAATATGTGCTGACTGGTTGTGGGTACTGCTGCCCTGTCCCTCAGCATCTGTCACCCAAGGCAACAGCCTCACTCTTTCTAATGGCAAGAATCTCCTGCAAAGATTTTAAAAAAAACATTTGAGGTGAGTTTTAGGAGCTCCAAGACTCATATGCAAAAAAACACAAGTTTCAGTGATGTCTCTCTACCTCTTGAAACTAAGAGCACAATCTCAGCCAAGACCAAGGATTAATTCAAGGACCTTATTTTGAAAGGAATAAAGGCTTCTATACCAAAGAATGTGCAGAATGAACTGATGGTGTATAAAATATAAAGACAGAATTGCAGTAAGCAGCGTATGAGGGCTTGAAGTTCATCTCTTCGCTGCCAGCCGGACAGGGCTCTAATTTGCTTTCGGGGAAGGAGAGAATAGAGCTTTAGCTCCAGCTGTAGCAAGAGGCCAACTTGCTTCCTGCCTTGGAAACAAACCAGCCTGTGTGGACTGTGTCGTCAACAGGAAACAAACAAAGCAGCCCGGCAGAGTTGTGAGACATTCAAAATATTTGTAAGTCATTTTATGTTGGTACGATTGTTAACATTCATGCCAAGGGTATAAAACGTGTGTAAATATCACAATCTGACAGTGTGGCATTCGAGGGTGTAAATCAGGCATCTGCTTTAAACAAAAACAAAAAAAAGCCAACCACATCAGAGTTTAGAATTTTGGGGAGGTAGAAATGCATGGTTCAAAACTGTTACATTGAGTTTTTTTTAACTATCTGAGCATCATAAGTCTTGCTTTATTCCCTGCATGTAGTTCAAACGCATACGCTCCAGTTTGCAAAATGGTCTGTGTTATGTATTGAAGTTCTCATCCTAGGCCACTAGGGGTGTTGTGTATATAGTTTCACTCTGCCCACCGTGACTGCAGTTCTCACTCAGGTCCACATGCAAATGAAGGATTGAGAGTGCCGTTCACGGATTGGGGTAGCTAGAGAGAGATTTGCTACTGTTGCATGTTACTGAGTACTATATAAGCAGGCTGGCTCAGCCCTTCAGTTCAGTTCTGTTCCAGCCTGAGAATAAAGAGAGCTGCTTGGAGAATCACTGTGTCGTCTGCTATGCCCACCCACTATTTAATAGTCTATATCCATAATAAAGTTGCTTACAGTAGATAAGTGAAATTTTAAAACAGATTTAAAGGTTTGGGATACATAGTTGACACAGGTAATGATTTCCCCTGCCCCACTGAGTAACAAGCTATAGTAATAATAGTTTAATAATTTATTATTTATACCCCACCCGTCTGGCTGGGTTTCCCCAGCCACTCTGGGCGGCTTCCAACAAAAGATTAAAAATACATTAAAACATCAGTCTTTAAAAACTTCCCTAAACAGTCATTAAAACCTTCCATATAGGAAGAATCTTGTCACTTGGAAGTGAATGTAGTGCTGTTTTTTTCTTTTCTTTTAGAGAAACAATATGAGCATGTACACAAAGGATACTGGTAATAACAGAGGTTTACATTACTCAGAACATTTCTCCAAAGAAAAGCAAATGAAAGTAGGGCTATTAAAGGCAGGCATCACTTTCCTTTATACTATTATAATGCTACCTGGAGGATAGGGGGAGGGAACAATTAAGAAGGGGGTCTCAGAGGCTTTGACCACAAAAGATGACTCAATTAGAATATCAAGCAGCAGCAAATTGAAAAGTGAAGCAAGCGTACTTTCTCCCACTTGAGCAAGGCACACAAATAAATTCAGTTACCCAAAGAGGAACAGGGTCATGGTTAGAAATTAAGTAGATATATTGATCTTTTGACCTCCTGTAAAGGATAGAGCATTGTGTTGGGTTCTGACATATTTCGTTGCTAGTTGTCAGTTGTCACCTGACTGTGTGTGAGAGGTGTCTGTGCACTTTTTGCATTTTGCTGGCTGACACAGAGGACCCACTGGGGTGTCAGGAATTTTGTATGGGCAATCCAAGGTCCAGGATGCTTGAAGAATGAAAGGTTCAGATCTTGGAAGTCCGTAACAGAACATACAAGGCAGTCAATCAGACAGACAAACAAACAGACAAAAGGGGGAAAGGAAATATGTAGAAACCCAGTAGCTACTTAGGGAAAAAAATAACTAAATAACCAAGGCTCGAATCTGGCTGTCATCCTGGCAGAGAAACAGGCCTGACCTAGAACCATTTATACCCAGGCCAGGGCCCAAAGAGTTCCTTGGTGCCTGGAGCTATGTTGAAACATGGAGGGAAATACCACTATTTCAGCCTTCTGTCTGTACATCAAGTAGCTTTCCATAAGATGCCTCAGGGGCCAGTCATATGTCCTCCTACCAATGGTAGACCAGGGTTGAAATTCATGCTAGGTCATGGAGCTTTACTAAAATCAGCATGGTGGCATCTACAACCAAAGAAAGGGGTACAAAAATACATATATGAGGGGAAAGCATGCACAAAAATGTATACTTTAGAGAAAAATGCTCTATTTTAGGGGAAATTGCTTGCAAAAATACGTATATTAGAACTGCATTAAACTGTGTACATATTTTCACAATGACTTAAAACGAGTTTGCAAGCTGATGTGGAAATGGGGCAAACTGAATTTAAGAGTGGGAATAATGAGGAACCAAAATGGATAAATTTGCCTATCCCTACACAGAAGATAAATTGAGTGAAGGGCAGGTATTTGATTCTGACATATGTAATTAGCTTTGTAGCTGGAGTTTCATTTTGAAATAATAAATCATTTCTCAATCCAATTTCAGTTTAAGAAAATGAGTTATGTTACATTCTCACAAAAGTACCCAGATATACAAACATGAAGTTATGTAAATTATCAGTCACTGCTCTACTCATAGACACAATAATCCCCCCACCCGTTCATTTCATTTCATTTTCATTAAAGACACCACAGTGTTCCTGCACATAATGGATAAAAAATATTTAAAACATTTGATTTGCACTGCTGAATGTCCATCAGCATTGCCCCTTGAAATATATCAGTTTCTTTTAGATGCAGAAGTTAATCTCAAGGAGACCGCCCTCATTTATCTACTGCAGAATAAGCATTACCAGTTAAATAGAGCAGTGATGAGGAAGACACAAACATGTTACAACAGAAATGTATATAAAGCATACTTTTATAATACCAAAAAATGATATCAGAGATCTACTATGAATCACTACTGCAGTTATTGAAAATAACTTCAGATTATAATCTTTAGATTTGGATCTACACACACACACACACACACACACACACACTATTTCCCACTCTAATTACAGGTTTTGCTACCAAAAATCATTTCTGAATATTTATGCCTGGCATAATACACTCAGAACTCTACAACAGACTGATTCGTTGTCAGCAATAGTCCTTTTCTGGCAATACAATCCCACACACAGTGTAGGACAACAGAATAAATGCATCAACTCCACTATTCTCATCCTTATCCCTACTGCTCATAAGCGGGAGACATAACTTTTGAAGTTGGGAATCTTGTCTACTTGTATAGGTTCTCTGTGAGATTTAGTGGTTGTCATGTGTCTTCATTCTGCTGGGGGAGTAACCATATCTTTTTGTTGGAAGATCAGCAATTTTAAAAATCCTTTCATAACCCTCAGGGGATTCTATATGGACTTGATGAATTGTTCATTTTAAAATTTGTCAATAATCCCTAGAATCCTATAACAATGGTTAGCTGTTGATGAACATACAAACTGCATCCATAATTTCACTACCTGGAACCTCAGTGGAAATGTCTCATGTGTCATTAAAGTATACCCACCATGTAAATGCTGAGAAACAGTGAAAGCACTGAAGAAATATATTTGTATGCAATGGGTAGTAATGGGGATAAAGCTAAGGAGCTATAGCCTCCATCACAGTCACAGTCCTCCTGAGCAAGGAATAAAATCACATCTGCAATTATTACAATGTGTTGTTTTCTTCCCTCTCATACCCTCTACCCTCCCCTGATATTTCTCACAAAGTATTTTGCAATAAAGCCCCAAGACTGGGGATTTCTAACACAAACATTGACAGAGTCTGAGCATGGGCTGTCTGAATGGCAACACTATAATTAGATGGGGATTTAATGATTTCAGCTATAGCTGAACTAACAGCCAGTGCAGAGAACCTAAACAAATAGAAGCATTTATAAAAAGCTACAGCTAAGACAAAGCAGAGAAGACTGTGTAGCTGAATCCTTGCATACAGAACCTGACAGGAATCTTATTAGGGGACAAAAAGCAAAACCCATCCCAGATGAAGACAGATCACACCAAAAGAAAATGTTTGCTTGTGATAACTGGAAATGGAACAGCCAGTATGGTGGTGTGGTTAGAGTTTTGGACTAAGAGTGAGGTGTCAGACTTCAGGGAATCAGCTTCCTCCCCCCGGCCATAAATGAACAGATCAAACGAAAGGGAATTCTTACCAGTTAGTTTCTTTATGAAACACAGCAAAGGATAAAAGAAAGCATCTAATCAGAATGGCGGTGCTCCCGACTTCCGGTAGAGCTGCGGACATCGCTGGATGCGCGGAAAACCCTCCTGGGCTTCCGAGCGTCCCGTGGGGGGGAAGGGGGAATCCGCAAAGGCTATGCGGTTCCCAGCGCTTCAAGGGGGGCTACCTTGAAGCTCAGATACCCAGCGGCGCCTCATAGGACCCTCAACTGGCAGGGGCTCCAGGAAAAAGAAGAAGAAGAGGAGCCTCTCGGAAGGGAGAGTGTGTCTTGGGCGCTAAGGGAGAAATCGCACCCCGCGGAAACGCGAAGTCTCAGGCATCCGATGGGAAGCAGCCTACCTCCAGGGAAATAAATACGTTCCCCGAGAAAAGCGACCCCGAAAACATCTAAGGGGAAAGGGGATCGAAGAGAGTAAGCAAGGCGGACAAAGGAACCCCCTCCAGCTCTGGTGTGAACATGGCGCTCAGCGGGTCGTTGCAAGACGAACGAAACGAAACGTTCCTGTAGAGTGTGAGTAAGACGCTAATTTTTACCCCCCCCCCCATTCACATCTAGTCGGGGGAGGAGAGGCAAGTCTTGAAAATAAAATAAAACATCGGAGGGTAAAAAAGAGGACCCTATGCTCTCTTTGGGACTGGACTTGAAAAGAGGGAAAAAGCTGTATAAGAAAGATCTGCGGACAGAACAAGGCACAATATCGCCATTCTGTTACATTTCCTAAGAGACTGAGTTAACCGGGCGACATCCGAAGGAGATATACGTTTGGGGGCAGCTTATAATAAGACTGTCCACTACGGATCTGTGTTTTGAGGATTCCTGAGCTGACTCTTTTATTCTCCCCCCTCGTTTTTCCTCTTCCTGATTGTTTCTTTTTTAAACGGGATTTGCCTGGTCTGGAGAGAAAGAGGAGAAGGAGCTGATTTTGCCTTGTCACGATCGGCGTGGTGGAGTTTGGGCTTGCGCTGAATTTTTGAACTTACTTTCTCTCAGTGAAACATTAAAGGAAACTTTGTAACTTTTTTGACAGATCTGAAACATCTGCGCCAGGGGGGAACTTGAAGCTTCCTCTCACCATAATTGAGAACTTTTTTTGCCTTTTTTGGGGTTCTTCTTCTTCTCTTTTTTTTTTTTTTTTCATTTCTTTTCTCAATTTTTGGGGTAGGGGAGGGGGAGGGTTTCCCTTTGGCATTTTTCTTTCCCTTTGCAGGTACGAAGCTAACGTGGAGGACAGAGGAGATCGTCTGAATCCAACTGACGTGAGGAGAAAGAGAAATAAGGACTGGACTGGGAAGGATATAAAATAACCAGAAGGACTGAAGCTGAGAGGAGAACGAAGACAAAGACAAAGGAAACGAAAGTGAAAGTGGTGGAGTTAATGGACTGAGTATATCTTAAACTGTATTTAGTGTGTAAGAGAGTGACATCTAGAGGACATAGAAATAATTGTCATACTTGAAGTTTAGAATTTTGAAGTGTTATAGTAACAAACTGGGGCTTCAAGTAATAGACAAAGTATTAAATTATTTTAGGATAAATAAAATGAAAGGAGTAAAGGGGAATGTCACCCCAGCAGAAAGAAGATCCTCTAAACAGGAGGAAGGCAAAGAGTGGGAAGGGTTGCTCTCAGAAATAAAAAAAGAATTAAGGCAGAGTGAACAAAATATAGAAAACAAGATAGGGGATCTAAAGGAGGCAATTGATCAGAAAATAGAGAAAGTAGTAGGAGAATTATCAGGCCAAATAAAAGACCTCTCAGTGAAGTCAAAAACAATTGAAGATTCTGTCAAGAAAGCAAACAAAGAAATTAAACAAGCCAAGAAAGAAACAGAAAAAGTGAGAGATGAAGTAGCAGACCTAAACAAGATCCAAGAAGACATTCTAGACAAGATAGCACTTCTAGAACTAAGACAAAAACAATTAAACATAAAACTCAGAGGAATACCAGTGGAACCAAATGAAAACATTAGAGAAAGATTAATAAAAGAGCTGGCAAAATGGCTAGACAGGAAGGAGGAAGATATAAACTACTCCATCACGAACGCCTTCAGAATCAGTGTCAAATCAGCCAAAGCAAGAGCGAAGAAGCTCCCAGGAGATTGTTTAGTAATATTTAACTCGATGGATATAAGAAATGAAATACTGAGAGTTAGCCATACACAAAAATTGATAATCGGAGGAAGGGAAATTTTAGTGTATAAAGAAATCCCTACAAGATTCCTTCAAAAGAGAGATCCTTATCGCCAGCTAACAGGAATTCTAAACAGTAAAGGAATACAATTTCGTTGGGAGTTTCCGGAAGGAATATCATTTTATTTCAAAAACAAAAGATATAGAATTGGAAATGCTCAAGAATTAGAGAAATTTACCAGACGCTACCCAAAAGAACTGGGACTGGAAGGAAAGAAGAAAAAGGGAGAAACAGAAGAAGCATCAGGAGGAGAGATAGATAGAAGAGAAGAAGGAGAAGAAGAGGACGTAGAGGAGGGAGAAGAAGAAGAAGGAGAAGAAGAGGAAGAGGCAACACAGAAAGAAATTACAGAACGATAGGGAGAAAAGGAGAAGAAAAGGATACAGTAATTTGATCGAACCTGTTTTAAAATTGACCAGAACATGACCTTGAGAATACAATCATGGAACATAAATGGCTTAAACAATAAAAGGAAGAGAAATAAAGTACAACATGTTTTGATGAAACAAAAGCTAGATGTCATTTGTTTACAAGAGACACATGTCGCAAAAAAACACAAAAAATTTTTGATAAATAAGAAATTGGGAGAAGAATTTATAGCTGCAGATGTTACAAAAAAACGAGGTGTGATAATTTATATCAAGAGTAAATTCGAACCAAAACTGATTTTTAAAGATGAAGAGGGAAGAGTAATAATCACACAGATGACATTTCAAGGCGAAAAATTGCTAATAGTGGGGATTTATGCCCCAAATGGTAAAAAGACAGAGTTTTTTAGAACACTAGAAGAAATACTATTCGAATATATGGATCAGAGGATAATCATAATGGGAGATCTGAATGGAGTGGTAAATCCAACGATAGACAGGTCGGCAAGGAAAGGGAACTCGGCACAAGGGAAATTACCTAAAACATTCTTCGCATTAAGAGATAACTTAGAACTTGTAGATACTTGGAGACATAAACACCCTATCATAAAACAATTTACACACTACTCAGAGCCAAATAGAAGCTCAGGGAGAATAGATTATATATGGACATCTCAAGAGATAGCTGATAGGGTGAACAAAGTTGAAATTCTTCCAAGAACACTATCTGACCACAACCCGATATATCTGGAAATTAAAGGAGAGAGAGTGCAAACAAGATGGAGGATGAATGAAAGTCTATTCAATGATCAGGAAATAGTGGAAAAAACAAGAAAATCATTAAAAGAATATTTTGAACTGAATTTGGATAAAGGAACAGATATAAACATAGTGTGGGATGCAAGTAAAGCAGTCCTTAGGGGCTTCTTGATCTTGCAAAATAACATAAAAAAGAAGGAAAGAGAAAAGAAAAAAGAGGAAATAGAGAAAATGCTATTAGAAAAAGAAAAACAGTTAAATAATAACCCTGAAGATAGAGAGTTAAAACAAAGCATCAAAATATTACAAACACAATATTCAATGTTAGTGACCCAAGAAATCGAATGGAAGATGAAATGGAATAAACAAAAAAACTTTGAATATGCTAACAAAACAGGCAAACTGCTAGCGTGGCAGTTAAAAAAGAGACAGAGACAAAACACAATAAATAAAATCAGGAAAGATGATAAAATAACAGAAAAAAGAAAAGATATAGAAGAAGCTTTTTTAAATTACTATTCTGGCTTATATCAGAAAGGGCAAGAGGAGGAGGAAAAGATGAGTATATACATAAATAACCAGAATGTGAAGAAGATTACAAAGGAAGATCAAGAATTTCTGAATACACCAATTTCATCCTCAGAGTTACAGCAGGCAATCCAAGATTTAAAAATAGGGAAAGCCCCGGGTCCAGATGGACTGACGGCAAGGTATTATAAAGATTTGACAGCCCAGCTAAGCCCAACATTACTGGAAGTTATGAATAACATATTAAGGAAAGGACAAATTCCAAATTCTTGGAAAGAAGCGTATATTACATTGATCGCAAAACAAGATACGGACTTACTTGATGTTAAAAACTACCGCCCAATTTCTCTGTTAAATTTAGATTATAAGCTCTTTACAAACATCTTGGCTAATAGGTTAAAAACAGTGGTAAACAAAGTAATACATAAAGACCAAACAGGTTTCCTACCGGGGCGACAAATGAAAGAAAATATCAGAACCATAGTAGACATAATTGAGTATCTAGAAATGAAAATAAATAAAAAAGCTGCTTTAATCTTCATAGACGCCGAAAAGGCATTTGATAACGTGTCGTGGATATTCATGGAGAAGACCTTGGAGAAGATGGAAATCAGAGGGAACTTTCTGAGAGGAATTAGTGCAATATATAGTGAGCAAAAAGCAAAACTAATTATTAACAATGCACTATCAAAGACATTCAATATCACAAAGGGCACCAGGCAGGGGTGCCCACTCTCACCACTTCTGTTTATTATGGTTCTAGAAGTATTAGCAAACAAAATAAGAGATACCGACACAATTAAAGGTATTAAGGTGGGAAAGAAAGAATTTAAAATCAAAGCGTTTGCTGATGACCTGGTAATTACATTGGAGGAACCTCAAGAGAGCATTATAGAAATGTTGGAAAAAATAGAGGAATTTGGAGAATTGGCAGGATTTAAATTGAACAAAAGAAAAACAAAAATGCTGGTTAAAAATATGAATAGAACTGAAAGTGAGGAGCTAGAAAAAAAATTTGGACTGTCAGTGGTTAAACAGATAAAATATCTTGGTATTAATCTAACAGCGAAAAACATAAATTTATTTAATGATAATTACTTACCAATCTGGAAAGAAATTAAAAAAGATATAGAGGTGTGGGGAAGATTGAACTTGTCATTTTGGGGAAGAATCTCAGCTATCAAAATGAGTGTGTTACCTAGACTATTGTTTTTCTTTCAAATGATACCAGTAATTAAAGGCACAAAAATTTTCAAAGAATGGCAAAAAATATTATCCACATTTATATGGCAAGGAAAACGGCCTAGGATAAAACAAAAAATATTAGTAGACAGGAGAGAAAGAGGAGGCTTTGGATTACCAGACCTGAAAATATATTACGAAGCCTCATGCCTAATATGGGTGAGAGAATGGATCTTGCTGGAAAATACAGACATATTGGACCTGGAAGGGTTTAACAACAGGTTTGGGTGGCATGCGTATCTGTGGAGGGAAAAAGTTAAAGTTCATAAAGATTTCTTAACACATGTATTTAAAAAATCCTTGTACGAAGTCTGGGAAAGATATAAAAACTTATTAGAAAGGAAGACGCCAAAATGGTTATCCCCAACAGAGATCCTGACAGTAAAAAAAGTAAATATGGCAGGGATCTGGATTACATATGAAGACCTATTGGTAGATTCAGATAAAGGATGGAAGTTAAAACCTTATGAGGCCGTAATGGATAAAATGACTGGATGGATACAATATCATCAAGTGAATGAAATATTTAAGGAGGACAAAAGAAAAGGCGGCTTTGAAAAAAGCAAATCTAAATTTCAAATGGAGATTGTGGAAGGGAAAGGGAAATTGCTGACCAAAATGTATGATTACTTATTAGAGTGGTACACAAAAGATGAATTTGTGAAAGAGGCCATGATAAAATGGGCGGTGGATTTGGGGTATAACATTCAGTATGATAGATGGCAGAAATTATGGAATCATACCATTAAATTTACGGCATGTACAGTATTAAAAGAGAATTTGATGAAAATGTTATACCGCTGGTACATAACCCCAACCAAATTAGCCAAAATGTATAGAACAGGAAATAAGAAATGTTGGAAGTGTAAGATGAAAGATGGGGACTTCTTCCATATGTGGTGGGGGTGTGAGAAAGTAAAGCAATACTGGGAAGCAATATATAATGAGCTAAAAAAGATGTTGCGAACGAATGCTGTCCAGCGACTGTGAATTTGTTGACCCTCTCTCTTCCAGTGTTTCTTCTCCTAGCTGTTCCCCATCCAGTATTTCCCAGCTTCTGCCTTCTGAACTATGTCCCTCTGCAAACCACTGTTCCAAATCTATACTATCCTCCTGCTGCTGGGAATTCAAGAGCAGGAGCAGGGGGAGGGGGAGGCTCCCACCATTCCTTCTCAGTGCAGCCCTCCTCAGCACGGTCCCTGACATGAGGAGACCCAGGTTGAAATCCCCACTCAGCCATTGGCTGATCTTGGGCCAATTACTGTCACTCTGTCTAGCCCAGGCATCCCCAAACTCGGCCCTCCAGGTGTTTCAGGACTACAACTCCCATCATCCCTAGCTAACAGGACCAGTGTTCAGGGATCATAGGAATTATAGTCCCAAAACAGCTGGTTGGGCCGAGTTTGGGGGTGCCTGGTCTAGCCTAACTCATGGGGTTGTTGTGATGATATAATTAGGTGGGAGGTCCATCTTAAGACCCTATGATAACCCTATTTATGTTATAAATAAATGAACAGACAAACATTGAGACTGGACAAGCATACACTACCACAATCTGCAGCTGGTGTTTGTTCCATCCTCCATCCCTCACCTGTAACATTTTTTGGGGGGGCAATAAATAAATAAAAGCACTGATTTTCGCATCCCTCTTTTACTTCATTGGCTGCCATGTGTGCTGGTGGCCAGCAGTAGGTGGAGCCAGAGCCAATGACAGAGAAAACCACTCCCTGATTGGTTACAAAAAGGCAGGTGGGTGGAGGCTGGCTGAGGGCAGGCTGAGGTTGGTGGGGCAGAGCCCATTTCACCCTGAGGCCCTCCAGTGGTTAGTGGGGAAACCTGTGATGCAATAGCCAAAGGATGGGGAAATTGCATGTAACCATGGTTCATGCAGAAAGATTGAGAGCACTTAGAATAGTACAAAGGAAAATAAATATTTGTTTAGAAAATAAAACCTTTCCTCATGCTTCCATCACACACCTAGGCCAACAAGATTAAGGTGCAATCTGCAGAGCACAACTCTAGGCAGCTTCCCCTGACTTAACCTAGTCGATATTTCACAGTGTAAAAATTTGCCTCGAAGCTCTACACACGTTTCTGGTGGAAATGCTATTTGCTCATTAGCTACACAAACATTTCACAGGGCATGAAAATGCACACATAGAAAAACAAATTCTGAAACCTCAAAAGGCATCCGAACATCTGCTTTCATTATATATATATATATATATATATATATATATATATATATATATATATATATAATGCTGCTTTCAATGTTGCCAGTCAAAATCTGAAATGCCCATCAAAATGAAGTCTCTGTTAGAAACACTGATGTGCCGGCAATGAAAATGGATTTCTTCTGACATATTAGGTGCTTAGGCTATTTTGCATTTTGCAACAATTCTTTAGAACTGAGCTGGCATTGCATCTTGGTGTCCTTTTTAGTTATCCCTACAGGGTGGAAAATGTAGACGAAATCTTAATGGGTTGTTTTCCTGAACATTGGTTCATGCTGAAAATATTATGGTGGGTTGTTGTTGTTTTTCCTGTCTAGGAAAATAAAAGTTGCTGAACTGAACTATCTATTTCTTCCTGCTTGCGTGACTATAAAAGTATTTAAAATATAAGCTTCTGTATTATTTGACCAAGGGCCAGATTGTGACTATACAAGACACATTCTTTTCATGTGCCAACCCCATTCACAAGCAAGCAAGCAGGCACAGGTAGGACTTTAACAATGAATATGGTGCACCGTTACCATGTTCTCGCTCTTTTGTTCCTGCCACTTCTCCATTTCCAGCTCACTTCCATCAGAGCCAGGAAAAGAGCAACCAACTGCACTGGATAATCCTTCCAGTGGCTGCTGGGGTTCCAGTTTCCAGGTGGGCCCACCACTGACACCTGTCCTCACACCCTGCCAACCAGTGCTAGATCAGGGAGTCTTCATATCCCTTTCTCACAATGTCCTAGACTGCCACTAGCTTGGAAACAGATCAAAGAACTGTTGCTGTCCTCTCATGCCTCCAAGGTAATCTTACCAGGGCTCATGCCACTCCACAGGGGGAGACCCACTGATTAGGGAAAGGCTCCCTTTGCCAGGGGTGTACTTTGGTGGCACCCTGTGTGTGAAGTCAAAATTTGGCACCACCACCTCTCACCTTCCATTCTGCTCAGTTCACTATGCCGTTGTTGCAGTGACCTGTGACAATGGCGCCCCCCTCCCAGGCTCAGTACCCAGTTCAGGAGAACCAGTCATGCTGCCCTAAATCCATCTCTGCCTTTGCCAAGGTCCCCCTCAAACCCAGAGCCAACCCTGAACTGCAATGAAGTTAGGCATGGGCAAGAGATACTGAGACAAGATATACTGGGAGTGATTGATGCCTGAAATGAACTAGTACATGTTTCACGGCAAATAAAGTTTCCAGGCAGAAACTCATTCCCCCCCCCCAAGTACAGTCGTACCTTGGATCCTGAACTCCTTGATACTTGGGCGTTTTGGCTCCCAAATGCCGCTAACTTGGAAATGATTGTTCCGGTTTGTGAACGTTCTTTGGAACCTGAACGTCCGACGGGGCTGCCGCAGCTTCCGATTGGCTGCAGCAGCTTCATACAGCCAATGAGAAGCTGTGTTTTGGTTTCCGAACGTTTTGGAAGCTGAATGGACTTCCAGAACGGATTCCGTTCAACTTCCAAGGTACGACTGTAGATCCCACTTTCCCTCCCAAAGCAGATGAGCCAAAGTATCCAGAGAAACAAAATTTCAGAAAGCTTCACAAATCTAGGTCAAGGAATGTTTACAAGACCTTGAATGCAATTTATTTAAGTATTTTGATAAGCAAGCTCCATCAAAGACGGATGGTGAATTGCAGTTGTATTTAATGTTTAAACACAAACTATGAACATGTTTGTGTGTGTGCCATCATGTTTAGTACAGGCATAGGCAAACGTGGCCCTCCAGATGTTTTTGGACCACAACTCCCATCATCCCTAGTTAACAGGACCAGTGGTCAGGGATGATGGGAATTGTAGTCCCAAAACATCTGGAGGGCCAAGTTTGCCTATGCCTGTACTAAACTGACAACTTTGGGCTTCTTTAGGAGGAAAGGGGGGGTGATGATGATTGCAGGTAACTCCTGGTTTAGACACGTCTGATACAGTGCCAAACCCAGAAATGACCCGGAAACATCATAAAGATGTCACTAGAAAGGTGGAACAGGGGTGGAGCAGGGGCAGGGCAGGGGCGGAATGGGGTGTTTGCTAGCTTTTACAATGGGTATTGGATTACACACAATTTCACACAAGTGCACAATGACCTGGAACACAGCCCCTGAGCAAACAGGAAGGTTGCCTGTATTGCTATAATAGTAAGAAGAAGAAGAATTAGACATACTAAACTATTTCTTTAAGTGGATTTTTAATGTTATTTTTTGATCTTGCATTTATAAACACAGAGACAAGGTTATAGGTGAAATTGCAACCACCCTGCAACTTGGGGATTATAAAATATATGGAAACGCCATCCCTTTAGATAACACACTTGCGAATTCTGTATTTAATTAATCCTCAGGGGAGACATTGCAAGAAGCAAGGGGTAAAAAAAAATATGCAGGCCTTGAATGCACACTGAGACAGGGCTGGTGTTAAACGTTGCATGTCAGACTCTATGAAGTATTGGCCAGCTCAGTTCTCTGACTTAACTGCTGACGATAACCAATTAACAATTATAATGATAACCTATTAACAATTATAATGTGTTTCATATATAACTGTTAGATGTCAAATTAATATCTAGATAGTAAAATACCACTTCTTAGGCATTTTGTATAAAGAACATAATAGACTAATAAATGGCGTCCCACATGAGACTTGAAACATCTGAATATGTTTTAATAAGCTATCCTAATGATGTGACACTTTGGATGAGCTCCAATTTCCTCCCTCATTGTATTATATGTATGATAGTGGTTGGGGCCTGGGTCCTTTCAGATGTTGTGAGACTAAACTTACCATAGCCTCTGATTGCTGCCCATGTCTTTAGGAATGTTTCCCCACCACTGATGAATTGCATGAGCCATTCAGTTAAAATCACTGTATACAGAAGAACTTGCCTAAGGATCTAAGGGAGGAAGCCAGTGTTTCATGAGCTATCCTTGGTACAGAATAGGGATGGTCAATGTGGTGCCCTCCAGATGTTGTTGAACTACAACTCCTGTCATCCCTGACCATTGGACATGCTGGTTGGGACAGATGTGAGTTGGGATTCTAAAAACATATTGTAGGTTTCATGTTGGCTGTTCCTGGTGTGGAGTGTACTGACATGGGTGGGCCAATGGTCCGACTAGGTGAAAGGTGGGGTTTTTAACTCTTTTCTTTCCAAATGAACTCTGACTTTTTTAACCAGTCACAAAAAATGGTCTTTCCTGTTTTCACCTTCTGAGGAGTAGACAACCATTTCCTATAAATCATTGTAGAACTTCCCTTATGAAGAATGTTCCCAACAGATTTCTTTAATGTTAAGACCGCTACCATTTCCAGAGGGGTAGACTTGTTCGTCTGTTGAATCAAAAACAACCAGGAAACAGAAAGAATAATAAATGTTATCATGGTAGGAGCTATTGTGGACTAGAACCCATCTTACCAGATGCCTAGAGTGAAGAATGTAGCTGAATTAGGTCTGTAGTGCATCTTAGGAAAAATAATAATTAACCCCCCTTCCCCTCTCTCACGGCTATTATATGGATTTTCTTATGTTTTTGACAGGAAGCGTTTTGATAGATTAAACTTGACTGTTGCCCTTAGACTGTGCAACTTGTTGCTATGGCAACAGCTTTTCATTGACATCCGCTTATTTCTTTTTACATTAAGGGGTGTATCCTGTTGTTAAGGCAATTTGGAGCATGTGCTTATTTTTCAAAAGTTAAAAAAAAAAAGGTCGCTCTTGAAGAAGAAACCTACATTCCAAAAAGTGTGGAGTGTCATAAATCTTTGTTTACTTCTTAGAATCATAGAACTGTAGAGTTAGAAGGTACTCAACGGTCATCTAGTCCAGTGTTTTTCAACCACTGTTCCGCGGCACACTAGTGTGCCGCGAGATGTTGCCTGGTGTGCCATGGGAAAAATTGAAAAATTACTTTATATATAGTCAATATAGGCACAGAGTTATTTTTTTAAAAACATTTTCTAATGGTGGTGTGCCTCGTGATTTTTTTCATGAAACAAGTGTGCCTTTGCCCAAAAAAGGTTGAAAAACACTGATCTAGTCCAACTCCCTGAAATGCAGGAACCTCAACTAGATCATACATGACAGGATGCCATCCAACCTCTTTTTAAAAATGTCTAAGGAAGGAGAGCCCACCACCTCCCAAGGGAGTCCATTCTACTGTTGAACAGTTCTTACTGTCAGAAAGTTCTTCCTGGTGTCAAGTCAGAAACTCATTTCTCATAACTTGAATCCATTGGTTCAGATTCTAGCCCCTGGAGCAGGAGAAAACAAGCTTGCTCCATCCTCCACGTGACAATCCTTTGGATATTTGAAGATGGTTATCATATTCCCCCTTTCAGTCTCCTCTTTACCAAGCTTTGGGCGCTGCTTTCCTTTCGGGTGAAGATGGAGGCAAAATAGGCGTTGAGCAGTTCCGTCTTCTCTTTGTCACACAAGAGCATTTCTCCATCTTCTCCACACAAGGGACCTACTACTTGCTTGCTATTCCTCTTGCTTTGAACATAACTGAATTATTTTTGACGCCATACGTGGTTGTCTCCCTCCCCACTGATCGCATAGCAAAGTGCCTGACCCTAGGTCACCCATTGAGATTCATGGCCTTGATACTTTTACGTGAACTGGTTGCATATAAATACTAAAATAAATAAATGAGTGGGGATTTGAAGCTGGGTCTCCCCAGTACTGATCAAACACTCTGACCAGTGCAGCACTTTGCCCCCTCCCCTGCCGCCATCTATGTAGTTTGCCAAATCGTGCCAAGCGTCATAGGAACACTGGAGTGCTTTGCCCCATCAAACGACAAGACAAATGAAATAATAATAGCTCTCCTTACAAGCTATCTATCTTGCAGAGCACTTTATCCGGTTATCATGAGGCTTGTTTCTAAGCAGTTTCCACTCACAGATTCCCTGATCTCATAAAGGGCTTTGATGTAGCAGAAAAGGCTGTGAGCTTGTTACAGAGCAGAGAGCTCTTCAGGCAAGGGGCCCATTCCAAATGTCAGGTATAAAAAGAACATTGACATCCTGTTCTGACATTCCCAGGATTAAATGCTAGATTACCAGCCCCAAAATGTGCAGGGAGTTTGGATCATCCCTCACCTGTCTTTCAGAATAATGGATATGTATACATATTTTATATGCCTGTTGTCTTTGTCCATGGAGTTTTCTTGGCAGGGATACTGGAGTGGCTTGCCAGTTCCTGCTCCAGGTGGATGACGTTTAGTCAAAATTCTCCACTATGACCCTTCCATCTTGGGTGGCCCTGCACGACATAGCTCATAGCTTCTCTGAGTTATTTAAGCCCCTTCACCATGACAAGGCAGGAAGATCAAACCTATCCATTCTTAAATCAGCCCTGAGTGCTCACTGGAAGGACAGATCCTGAAGCTGAGGCTCCAATACTTTGGCCACCTCATGAGAAGAGAAGACTCCCTGGGGAAAAAAAACCTGATGTTGGGAAAGACTGAGGGCAGAAGGAGAAGGGGACGACAGAGGACGAGGTGGTTGGACAGTGTTCTCGAAGCTACCAACATGAGTCTGACCAAACTGCAGGAGGCAGTGGAAGACAGGAGTGCCTGGCGTGCTCTGGTCCATGGGGTCATGAAGAGTTGGACATGACTAAATGACTAAACAACAGTAATACCTATTTAAAAATGCTATTTTTCAAAACTGTGCGGAAGTTCTTTAAATTACCGGTATGTTTCCCAGTTACTTTAACTTCAATATACGATGCAGAATATCCCTGTTCCTGTTTTTGAATGTAATATTTACCACTTTAGAGAAGGGCCATAGAGCATGTTCTGTCAATGAAGGTTCAATCCCAGGTGTCTCCAGGTAGGTCTGCGAAAGATTTCTGCCTTGTCCTAGATGGACCAATGGTTTCCCTCAATATAAACCAGCTCTCTCTGTTTCTAATTTTGTTGTAAGCATTACCATTTTTAGACTGTGAAAAGTGCCTAGATGACTGAGGTTTGAAATAAACGTACAAGTTCGCAGCACGGCAAATATTGTTCTGCTTCTTCGATATCTAAATGGCCTCATTGTTACTATAGTTACAACAGAGTAAGTGGTTTAAAGGCTCTTGCAGCACATTTGGCCAATAGTAATTTGTTTTCCCCTGTCTGTTAGATATATAATACAGGCTAGATTTCATGCTCATGCAGCCTGATCCATGTCTCCTTGTATGGATGTGGGTGGTGTGGTGGACTAAACCACTGAGCCTCTTGTGCTTGCTGATCAGAAGGTTAAAAAGAAGAAGAAGAAGAAGAAAAGAAGGTCGGCGGTTTGAATCCCCGCTATGGGGTGAGCTCCTGTTGCTCTGTCCCAGCTCCTGCCAACCTAGCAATTCGAAAGCACGCCAGTGTAAGTAGATAAATAGGTACCACTGCGGTGGGAAGGTAAACGGCATTGCTCTCTTGTGCCAGAAGCAGTTTAGTCATGCTGGCCACATGACCCAGAAAGCTGTCTGTGGGCAAACGCCGGCTCCCTCAGCCTGAAAGCGAGATGAGCACTGCATCCCTTGGTCACCTTTGACTGGACTTAACCATCCAGGGGTCCTTTACCTTTTTTTTTTTTTTTTTACTTTGTATGTAACCACCAGCATTTCATCGATGAAAATAGAGAAAACTGGCAGATGTGTTGGTGAGGCTATGGTTACCAATGGTTGCTGTATTCAGGGCTAGGAAGGAATTTACTTGCAAACAGATTGACCTTATTTGCAAACACCCAGTTTCCCCATAGCAAACTGTCACAACTTTTGGCAGTTAAGACAATGGGGGGGAATCCTACTCAGCAGTGGATTCAGCGTACCTTGTTAGAGGGATCTCGGTGGAAGTTCCTGCCCAGAAGCCAAGTGTGGTGTTGATGGGCCGTAGAGTTTCCAGGAGTGGCCTGAGGATGGCCTTTATGGTAGATTGACATCTTGTGGAGGCCATAATCCTCAAACTGATATGCACCCAATGCCTGAGCCAAAATCCACCTACATCTGGAATCGATAAGGTTGTGGCCATTTTTTCTAACCCAGATCATTGTCTGCCTGAATTTGTTTACTACTCATGGGACTACAATAATTGCCACAAGTAAAAAGCATGAACTAAAAGTTCATGCTAGTAGATGTTTTCAGATAAGAAAAGCAGTGAGGCAAGCCACACATTACATAGCAAGACAGATGCATATAATACACATATAATAATAACAACATGTTGTATTTATATCTTCATGGATATTTATCTCATTTTATAGCCAATGAATGCTATGATTAGCCTAAGACCAGTCTGTGAATCAATAGCACAAAATTCTTTAAGAGATGTATCCACATGTAGAGGAACTAAGGTTTGGCAAAAGGCAATGTCCCTCGTGTGGAGCTTCATACAGGCATGCAGCTTTTAGTTTGGGATTGCTGGATAGAAAGACTCATAGATAATCTTGGTTCTTTTTTCTTCTATACCTAGAAAAGCCAAAGCCCTTCTATCTCATATAGGTGGGACTACTGACTTCGATTGGGTGCAAATTTCAGCTGCCTATCTATTGGTTGAATGCTAGGTATGCCTTCTCATCGAAGGACGTTTCCCATGGGCATTTGTCAAACTGTCTTCGCTGGAGCTTATAGCAGTAGATTGAATGAGCATCTCTCAGGGATAATTCAAACCCAAGGAATACTGAAAATGCAGGGATGTTATGATAAGATCAGGGATTCTACATGAATTAGATTTATTTACATAACACTGATTTCCAAGTTCTAACTGCTATGTCCTTCATGGAAATAAATCCAACTGAATTCAAAGTCAGTTAAGGATGTTTAGTCTCTGCCTACTAGACCACCTTTTGTCAAGGTCCTGTAATTCACCTTGCAATACAGTATACCAATGAGCCTTGGTCACATAATGTGCCTACACCCCCAAAAATGCAACAGTTGCTTGCATATACTTTCCTGCCTATAACAGCATAGTCAGGCTATCTTGATCCTTTGAGTTACCCATTGCATGATCTTCTGCATTTACAACTTCTAAATTAATAGCTATGGAGAAAGTATTATTTACTCAAATGCTTTCTCCAGTCAAAGCTGTATTTTTCGCAGGAAGGTCATTCCTGTGATGAAATGTCTAATAATGTACTGAGTGCAAGGTGTCTCATCGCTCAGCTTGAGAGTTTCACAGGATTCCTGTGAGCGGTTTTGGCGAGACCCAAGAGGCCCTTGTAAGCTCCATCTGCAAGCTGCCTTGGGTGTTGGATCCTCTTCTGTGCTGCTCATGGTTTTGTCACTTTTCTTCTCAATTATATTTGTCATCCACTTCAGAGACCAGTACAGGCATTCCCCCAGAAGATTCACAGCCAGAGAGATGAAGTGTAAACAACAAATAAGGTTTCCCTTTATTACACACAGAGAAGAGGTATTCACACACAGCTGATTTCTCACTTTGCATTTCAGAAATTACCACCACTCCTCAGTTGGCCATAGGTACCTCCCAAATAATTTCAACAGCTGTTCAGGCCAAGTTTCTCATTTTATTATAGACCTCCACCCCTTATTATTAAGGAAGGTAAAAGTGCCATTTTGCTTTCTACAAGCCTTAAAATAAAACAGCAGATATTACACAGCAATAGGAAACCATCCCCAATATAATCTATCAGTTTATGAGGTTTCTTTGGCCTCATGCTGAGAGTTTTATATTCCACATTGTCCTCCAGATGGCTGGAGTTTAATTTCCCCTGTCAGGATGAGCACATTTGAGTACACAGTTTTATTATTTGCAAAGCAAAGAGTACAAGACTGAGCCCAGGATGTCTCCATTTCAAATTTCAATTCTAATCATATAAGCTTTTTTTAAAATAAAAAATAAAAAGCTGCAGTTTTCAAAGTGAGCGACTATCCTGTAAAGACTCTAAGATCAGTTCACGCCTGACCCTTTCCAGCCCAGTTTTTGAGTCAAGCCGGATGTGAGCACCTGCCCACTTCATCTTAATCAATGATTATGAGCCAAAGCATATGTAATGGTTGTCATGGAGATAAGGCCAAGCACAGCAAATTCACATTAAATGATCTCAGCACAGCCTTAAATATTTTGAACCGCTTGCAATGTGGAGCTCAGCCACTTACATTGTGAGCAACTATGTCTCATCCAGAAAATGCTAAGGTTTACTACACCTTTGTCTCTCAACGTAATCACGGAGCCACATGCACATTCATATGCAGAGGATATGTGGGGCTTTCACATGTAAACAGCCTTAATTTTATTTAAGGAGTCTTAAAGAGTTTCTCTCACACACTTTTCTCAATGCAAGGAGGGTTTCTTCAGCTGTTTTGAGCAGAAAATAAGTATTGGAACAGTAATGAACTGCTGATTAGCCACTCTTGGATTGGTTGTAATATATATTTTATTTACAGATATACACATTGAGTGTGAATTGAGACAAGTAATGTGTAGCAGAACATGTAGCAGAACCGCTATCCTGCATCAGATTCCCAAAGAAAGATACTTACACCTGCAAGATGATTTTAGCTTCTTGTTCTCTCCCTTCCCGGGATGGAGGAGAAATTTGGTTCTGTTCATATTTACATGCCGTGTTCATTGGACAAATAATACTTTTAAGAAAGAGTCTGACAGTTGTTGTTTTCAATTTTAAACTCATGCCAGAGGGAAAGAAAGAAAGTAGAGTAACATAATGAGATGAAATAGGAAAAGCAAACAGGTACATAGAGCCCTAGCCCTGTGCTGACTTGATGACATTAGGATGGTCTTTGAAGTCTTTTTGTTGTTTTTTCAAACTGCTTTTAATTGACATTTTAATGCTCTGTATTCAACAGCTGTTGCTTTTAATTTTTTGCTGCCTTTTTATATTCATGCACTTTTATTCTGCTGATGTTTATTCTGCTGTTATAATGTTGTTTGTAATATTTTTAGACTGTGGTTTTATGGACCGTATTATGTTAGAATGAAATTTGGTCTTTTAATATATTGTGACCTGCCTTGGGAAGCTTAACCCTGAAAAGTGGTCAATGCATTTCAAAATGACTAAATGAAAGGAAAAACAGGGCGAAGTGACAAAGCATTAGAGTTAAAATATGATGTGTATTGGTGTGAAGATATATCAGTCATATTTAATCCCCTACTGACCCATGTGTGTGGGTTAACTAACAAAGGAACAAAACAGCTGCCTCTTTTAAAACCACAGGACTAGCACGTAAAGAGCAGCGTTTAAACCCCATTGTTAGGCAGATAAAAAAACAAAGGAATAGGTTATGAAACCTTATTTTAATACATTCCAGCTGTTTGAGGCAGCCGGCTCCCCACTTCTTCTCTCATGCAAGGAAACAGACCACACTCTGAAGTACGTTCAAAAATGCTTTACTTACTCAATCTGAGGTAGAAATTCAGCAAAAGCAGCTTCAGACTTATGTCTGAGCCAAGGAGATATGTTGCGGCATGTGGCGTGTCTGCTGCCATCACATGCAGCAAGAGAGAGAACAGGAAACAAACCTTACTTCCTCCTTATCATATCAAGAGAAGAGGGGATGGGACATCACTGAGTCTCCTCTAAAAATTTGTGACTCTGTGGTTCTTAACCCCTTCATATACTAACTAGCACTGTTAGGTTTGCCTGCAACTCTCTGACAAAAATACTTCTTCAGATGAAATTATTACAAACCCAAAGTTGTAGCCCATGGTGGCTTTGCACTAACAGCACTTCCACTTGCAAATGCAGGGCAGAGTATCTGATTTGCACTGATCTCTCCTACCCAATGCAGCCCCCTGCACCTCCCCACCCAAAATCTTCTAAGGGGGACTCTCTGGAACAACATGTGATACGACATAGAGGGCTGCAGTTGGAATGGGTGAAAATAGGGTGCAAAGTCACAATGGGATACAATCTCCAACTATTCACTAAAATTGTATTTGTGAAATGGAAAAAAGCTCTATCCATTTCAGCTTTGATTAGAGCACTGAATCAGACCCAGCACCCTAACATCAAGCAATATTTCATGTCAAGGTGCCAGTATAAAATTCACATTGTCAGGCGATTTGAGATGGAGCCACAGTGGAACATATTGCTCTAAGATTATCTTTAATTCCAAAGAGCTAAATTTGGATGCTCAGGCTCATGCAATAATAAAAAGATGTCGGTGTATGTAGGATGGAAAAAAGCTCTCATTAAAAAGTCCTTCAGTGTGCTTTTTATGGAACTTTCCCCATGAATCATGCAGGTCTGAAAAAGAGTGAAACAACCAGAGACAGAGTTCTCTTGGGATCTTGTATTCAGCAGAAGCAGTTTGAGCTGTTGAAAATTTGGATAACAGTAGGAGCCACAATCCTTGGGAGGTACATTGGAACATTCATTGTAGGCACAAACATATATTCTGTGAGTGTCTATTCTGCGGGTTGAAATGTCTAAGGGTACTCACTGGTGAGAAGAATGAGTACAGTTCTACCCACCCTTGAGTGAGAGTCCTGGGTGAAAATTAGCAACCTTAGTGAGAGCAAGATTGCTGGCCAGGATAGCAGTACATCTATGTGATTGGCGGGCAGGAATTTGTTTTGATACTGTAAATGGTTCTGTTCAGTGAATGGTTTCATTGTCTCCTGGTGCTTTTGCAAAAAAAAAAAAAACTTAATAGGGGGGAAGAAGTGGTTAGTGATAGCAGTTTGAGTGTGATGGAGTGTGGAGTGTGAGATATTGCAGTGATTAGATGGGTGGGTGATGTGTTTGTGGATGCAGGAGTAGAATCAGTTCAGTAGTGGATAGGATGTTGTATGATTTATGTAGTTGTAAGACAGAAATTGGGGTGATGTGCATGTGTTAGTGGGGTAACTGTTTCATACTATGAGTCAGGATGTGCCTTGGTAAGAAAGCAGGTGAAGAGGAAAGGGCCTTTTAAGATGCCTCCCAAATATGTTGCTATGTTTTTGCTGTTTTGAGATGTTATAGTTTTCTATAGTGGTTTTGTATTGTGTTGTATCATTTCTGCCCCCCCCCCCGTGTGTGTGTGTGTTTGTGTGTGTGTGTGTTTCTTTTAATTGTTTGAGTCATGAAAAATGCTATTCATGTGGAAACATATTCTTCAGACCTGCATTCCTTGATGATGTTTGATGATCTAAAAGATGATGACCAAGTAAGCCAGAAACCAATATAGGGCCAAAGCTTAACAAAGTGTGGGCTGCCTGCCAAGTAACTAACAATGGCTGATGTCATACTCCAGTTTAATATCTAAATATGCATATGTCTTCTGGATATGGATAATTGGTGAGGGGAAACTAATGGAGTGTGAAAGGAACATTAGAAAACAGAACAGAAGGGCTAGTGTTATAATCAGAAAAAAACCAACCAATATTCCTCACATCTGAATGCACCCATTATCTGGCTTTTGAAATGAACCCCCTTAGATCAAAAATTTGTCCAAAATTCATGTAAGTTCTTTGGATCCCACCCATCCACCACCAACCCCACTAAGAAGAGGGAATGGCTGTTAAACCACTCTTAAATGTGGAGTGCCCATGTGGCCTGAGTACCTGAACAGATGCTGAAATAACATTCCTGGTTATTCCTTCCCATTAAATTCATATCCACCAGACCCAGACCACCCACCCACAATTCCACCTGCTTTGTGCGTCCCATTCTACCAGGCAATCATCCCATTTAGGTTGCCTTCCATCCATCCTTTTAAACATCAAAGTGCTTTAATGATAAATATTTTAATCCTCTCCTTCACCTAAACCTGAGCTACACTTTTCAAAGTAAAATGTGCTTTTTATTCCTCTTCACTTAAACATGAGCTATGTTTTAAAAATTAAAGTGTACTTTTCAATGATTCCATTTTAGTCTTTGCCATG
Organism: Lacerta agilis; assembly: GCF_009819535.1. Taxonomy (NCBI): domain Eukaryota; kingdom Metazoa; phylum Chordata; class Lepidosauria; order Squamata; family Lacertidae; genus Lacerta; species Lacerta agilis. The sequence continues at coordinate 33,948,784 of NC_046320.1, read as the reverse complement.
ATCCTCCTTTCTTGCAGAATACTGTAAACATGTTGGCTGCAGTCCATTCATCCCAATGAAGTCAATCTTCTGGACAGGTGACCACTAGAACCTTTTCTCTGTATGCTTTTGAAGCCAGCTCCCAAAATATATAATAACAAGACCCCACCATTTAACTCTGAATTGTCCTTGATGTGTGTATTATTGCACCATCATTTTAGTGTTGTATTTAAAACTGTTGTAACCTGCTCGAGGACCTTAA
>NC_046320.1:33869168-33948343 GCF_009819535.1 Lacerta agilis | reverse complement strand
CTGTGAGGCGTTTGCGAGACCCAAGAGGCCCTTGTAAGCTCCATCTGCAAGCTGCCTTGGGTGTTGGATCCTCTTCTGTGCTGCTCATGGTTTTGTCACTTTTCCTCTCAATTATATTTGTCATCCACTTCAGAGACCAGTACAGGCATTCCCCCAGAAGATTCACAGCCAGAGAGATGAAATGTAAACAACAAATAAGGTTTCCCTTTATTACACACAGAGAAGAGGTATTCACACACAGCTGATTTCTCACTTTGCGTTTCAGAAATTACCACCACTCCTCAGTTGGCCATAGGTACCTCCCAAATAATTTCAACAGCTGTTCAGGCCAAGTTTCTCATTTTATTATAGACCTCTACCCCTTATTATTAAGGAAGGTAAAAGTGCCATTTTGCTTTCTACAAGCCTTAAAATAAAACAGCAGATATTACACAGCAATAGGAAACCATCCCCAATATAATCTATCAGTTTATGAGGTTTCTTTGGCCTCATGCTGAGAGTTTTATATTCCACATTGTCCTCCAGATGGCTGGAGTTTAATTTCCCCTGTCAGGATGAGCACATTTGAGTACACAGTTTTATTATTTGCAAAGCAAAGAGTACAAGACTGAGCCCAGGATGTCTCCATTTCAAATTTCAATTCTAATCATATAAGCTTTTTTTAAAAAAAAAAATAAAAAAAATAAAAGCTGCAGTTTTCAAAGTTAGCGACTATCCTGTAAAGACTCTAAGATCAGTTCACGCCTGACCCTTTCCAGCCCAGTTTTTGAGTCAAGCCGGATGTGAGCACCTGCCCACTTCATCTTAATCAATGATTATGAGCCAAAGCATATGTAATGGTTGTCATGGAGATAAGGCCAAGCACAGCAAATTCACATTAAATGATCTCAGCACAGCCTTAAATATTTTGAACCGTTGCAATGTGGAGCTCAGCCACTTACATTGTGAGCAACTGTGTCTCATCCAAAATGCTAAGGTTTACTACACCTTTGTCTCTCAACGTAATCACGGAGCCACATGCACATTCATATGCAGAGGATATGTGGGGCTTTCACATGTAAACAGCCTTAATTTTATTTAAGGAGTCTTAAAGAGTTTCTCTCACACACTTTTCTCAATGCAAGGAGGGTTTCTTCAGCTGTTTTGAGCAGAAAATAAGTATTGGAACAGTAATGAACTGCTGATTAGCCACTCTTGGATTGGTTGTAATATATATTTTATTTACAGATATACACATTGAGTGTGAATTGAGACAAGTAATGTGTAGCAGAACATGTAGCAGAACCGCTATCCTGCATCAGATTCCCAAAGAAAGATACTTACACCTGCAAGATGATTTTAGCTTCTTGTTCTCTCCCTTCCCGGGATGGAGGAGAAATTTGGTTCTGTTCATATTTACATGCCGTGTTCATTGGACAAATAATACTTTTAAGAAAGAGTCTGACAGTTGTTGTTTTCAATTTTAAACTCATGCCAGAGGGAAAGAAAGAAAGTAGAGTAACATAATGAGATGAAATAGGAAAAGCAAACAGGTACATAGAGCCCTAGCCCTGTGCTGACTTGATGACATTAGGATGGTCTTTGAAGTCTTTTTGTTGTTTTTTCAAACTGCTTTTAATTGACATTTTAATGCTCTGTATTCAACAGCTGTTGCTTTTAATTTTTTGCTGCCTTTTTATATTCATGCACTTTTATTCTGCTGATGTTTATTCTGCTGTTATAATGTTGTTTGTAATATTTTAGACTGTGGTTTTATGGACCGTATTATGTTAGAATGAAATTTGGTCTTTTAATATATTGTGACCTGCCTTGGGAAGCTTAACCCTGAAAAGTGGTCAATGCATTTCAAAATGACTAAATGAAAGGAAAAACAGGGCGAAGTGACAAAGCATTAGAGTTAAAATATGATGTGTATTGGTGTGAAGATATATCAGTCATATTTAATCCCCTACTGACCCATGTGTGTGGGTTAACTAACAAAGGAACAAAACAGCTGCCTCTTTTAAAACCACGGACTAGCACGTAAAGAGCAGCGTTTAAACCCCATTGTTAGGCAGATAAAAAAACAAAGGAATAGGTTATGAAACCTTATTTTAATACATTCCAGCTGTTTGAGGCAGCCGGCTCCCCACTTCTTCTCTCATGCAAGGAAACAGACCACACTCTGAAGTACGTTCAAAAATGCTTTACTTACTCAATCTGAGGTAGAAATTCAGCAAAAGCAGCTTCAGACTTATGTCTGAGCCAAGGAGATATGTTGCGGCATGTGGCGTGTCTGCTGCCATCACATGCAGCAAGAGAGAGAACAGGAAACAAACCTTACTTCCTCCTTATCATATCAAGAGAAGAGGGGATGGGACATCACTGAGTCTCCTCTAAAAATTTGTGACTCTGTGGTTCTTAACCCCTTCATATACTAACTAGCACTGTTAGGTTTGCCTGCAACTCTCTGACAAAAATACTTCTTCAGATGAAATTATTACAAACCCAAAGTTGTAGCCCATGGTGGCTTTGCACTAACAGCACTTCCACTTGCAAATGCAGGGCAGAGTATCTGATTTGCACTGATCTCTCCTACCCAATGCAGCCCCCTGCACCTCCCCACCCAAAATCTTCTAAGGGGGACTCTCTGGAACAACATGTGATACGACATAGAGGGCTGCAGTTGGAATGGGTGAAAATAGGGTGCAAAGTCACAATGGGATACAATCTCCAACTATTCACTAAAATTGTATTTGTGAAATGGAAAAAAGCTCTATCCATTTCAGCTTTGATTAGAGCACTGAATCAGACCCAGCACCCTAACATCAAGCAATATTTCATGTCAAGGTGCCAGTATAAAATTCACATTGTCAGGCGATTTGAGATGGAGCCACAGTGGAACATATTGCTCTAAGATTATCTTTAATTCCAAAGAGCTAAATTTGGATGCTCAGGCTCATGCAATAATAAAAAGATGTCGGTGTATGTAGGATGGAAAAAAGCTCTCATTAAAAAGTCCTTCAGTGTGCTTTTTATGGAACTTTCCCCATGAATCATGCAGGTCTGAAAAAGAGTGAAACAACCAGAGACAGAGTTCTCTTGGGATCTTGTATTCAGCAGAAGCAGTTTGAGCTGTTGAAAATTTGGATAACAGTAGGAGCCACAATCCTTGGGAGGTACATTGGAACATTCATTGTAGGCACAAACATATATTCTGTGAGTGTCTATTCTGCGGGTTGAAATGTCTAAGGGTACTCACTGGTGAGAAGAATGAGTACAGTTCTACCCACCCTTGAGTGAGAGTCCTGGGTGAAAATTAGCAACCTTAGTGAGAGCAAGATTGCTGGCCAGGATAGCAGTACATCTATGTGATTGGCGGGCAGGAATTTGTTTTGATACTGTAAATGGTTCTGTTCAGTGAATGGTTTCATTGTCTCCTGGTGCTTTTGCAAAAAAAAAAAAAAAACTTAATAGGGGGGAAGAAGTGGTTAGTGATAGCAGTTTGAGTGTGATGGAGTGTGGAGTGTGAGATATTGCAGTGATTAGATGGGTGGGTGATGTGTTTGTGGATGCAGGAGTAGAATCAGTTCAGTAGTGGATAGGATGTTGTATGATTTATGTAGTTGTAAGACAGAAATTGGGGTGATGTGCATGTGTTAGTGGGGTAACTGTTTCATACTATGAGTCAGGATGTGCCTTGGTAAGAAAGCAGGTGAAGAGGAAAGGGCCTTTTAAGATGCCTCCCAAATATGTTGCTATGTTTTTGCTGTTTTGAGATGTTATAGTTTTCTATAGTGGTTTTGTATTGTGTTGTATCATTTCTGCCCCCCCCCCGTGTGTGTGTGTGTTTGTGTGTGTGTGTTTCTTTTAATTGTTTGAGTCATGAAAAATGCTATTCATGTGGAAACATATTCTTCAGACCTGCATTCCTTGATGATGTTTGATGATCTAAAAGATGATGACCAAGTAAGCCAGAAACCAATATAGGGCCAAAGCTTAACAAAGTGTGGGCTGCCTGCCAAGTAACTAACAATGGCTGATGTCATACTCCAGTTTAATATCTAAATATGCATATGTCTTCTGGATATGGATAATTGGTGAGGGGAAACTAATGGAGTGTGAAAGGAACATTAGAAAACAGAACAGAAGGGCTAGTGTTATAATCAGAAAAAAACCAACCAATATTCCTCACATCTGAATGCACCCATTATCTGGCTTTTGAAATGAACCCCCTTAGATCAAAAATTTGTCCAAAATTCATGTAAGTTCTTTGGATCCCACCCATCCACCACCAACCCCACTAAGAAGAGGGAATGGCTGTTAAACCACTCTTAAATGTGGAGTGCCCATGTGGCCTGAGTACCTGAACAGATGCTGAAATAACATTCCTGGTTATTCCTTCCCATTAAATTCATATCCACCAGACCCAGACCACCCACCCACAATTCCACCTGCTTTGTGCGTCCCATTCTACCAGGCAATCATCCCATTTAGGTTGCCTTCCATCCATCCTTTTAAACATCAAAGTGCTTTAATGATAAATATTTTAATCCTCTCCTTCACCTAAACCTGAGCTACACTTTTCAAAGTAAAATGTGCTTTTTATTCCTCTTCACTTAAACATGAGCTATGTTTTAAAAATTAAAGTGTACTTTTCAATGATTCCATTTTAGTCTTTGCCATGATCCTCCTTTCTTGCAGAATACTGTAAACATGTTGGCTGCAGTCCATTCATCCCAATGAAGTCAATCTTCTGGACAGGTGACCACTAGAACCTTTTCTCTGTATGCTTTTGAAGCCAGCTCCCAAAATATATAATAACAAGACCCCACCATTTAACTCTGAATTGTCCTTGATGTGTGTATTATTGCACCATCATTTTAGTGTTGTATTTAAAACTGTTGTAACCTGCTCGAGGACCTTAAGATGGGTAACAAATTAAAAGCAGCAGCATCCTTTTGCTATATTCTAAAAGTCCACAATTCTTAAATTAAAATTGCAGCAACATCAGTTCTCTATTATCATTTTAATGTTAGTGTTGGTATAAGAATTAAGTGGAGCCACAACACTGAAAATGTACTCAGAGTACTTTGAGAAGAACCCATATCAGAATTTGTTTCAATTAATCTTTCCTCCTGGGCAGGAATAGCTTACAAGAACAGAGAGGGGGGGAAATATGAGCAAATGTCACAAAATTCTAGTGGATTGAGAATAGTGGGCCTGGGTGCAAGAGAGGTGAGAACAGAGTGGTATCTACAGACCCAGATTCAATTTTCTGTTAAACCTACACTGTTCAAGATATGTGTGAAATGGCCAACCCCATTGAATTGTCTTTCAGCTGGCTTTACCACATCTTCAGAGCACCGATTTTCCAGTAATGAACTTCTGGACCCTCAAACCCCTGCTCATCTGATTTATGGCTGCATACTTTGGACTGTAACACTCTCTGTGGTCTCTTGTCTAAATATATGGGGGCAGGGGCACAAGGGCATTCAGCCCCCAATTCCTTGGGCCACACATCCCCTACTCTTTCCCAGCTTGGCTGCTCTGCAGTTGTTGGTGTAATTTTCTTAAAGTATCCATTTTGTTTTCTCCCTTAAGGTCTTCCAAAAAGCAGGAGGCACACCTGTGAAGCACTCCCAGATGTAGCCTCTTTCCTGGAAATTCCTTCTGATGAAGATGATGTTAGTTCTTTAATAGCCAGAAATGACATCTTGGAGAAATCCCAACCCCAGATGGGGGAGAACCAAGCACTTGGTTACTGCATAAAACTACTTGGAGCTTATTCTAATCTTAAGTACCATACAGTACCTCATTTTAAGTTACATTTATTTGGGTGAGGCCTAATGCCTTCTGCCTGAAGGGCAAATTTCTCTTCTGTTGTGGTCTATTCTGTACAATGTTTCTTTTCTATGATCTTTATTGTGGAGGTTGCAGCTTTTAACAGCACAATCCTCTGCATTTTCCACCCAGAAGCAGGTCCAACTGTGTCCAAAAGGACACATTGTGAAAACTGCAACCTTTAAGCATTTAAGGTTTAACGTATGCATATGAAAATTGCTTCGTGGTATTTTATGGGATGCAATTCATAAATGGAATCAAATAAATAAATCCAGTGCTTTTTCTGGGGGGATGCAGGGGGACACATACCCCTAAACATTTTGTGAATCGTACTTTTGTCCATTTACTGTATTTACTTTTCCTGATTTGAACTATAAAATGGTGTTTTTCTTGAATCGAAACGAGAGTACCCCTAAACATTTTTTTTAAGGAAAAAAAGCACTGAATGAATCCAAAAGGTATCAGTTAAACTTGAGGTGGGAGTAGAGAAAGGGTAGGCAAAATACTGAAGAGAAAGGGGGGAAAATCCCAAGAATAAGCTTTTCAACTACTGAAACCGTCATTCAAGCTATTTTAAACCAGTCCAGACAAAGTACTCGCAAATACACTGTAGAGAACAATTCTGCATTGGCAGCATGACTTGACAGTATCCTGTGGGAATATGAAAATAGGCCTGAGACGAGATAGAATTTGATCAACTGTTATATTTCACCGTTTCCTTCCCTGTTTTGCCGAGATAGTCAAATATGGCACTTTTCTTTTTCCTCTCAGGGCAGGGTATCAGGGCGATAGATGGGTCAGGAGTCAGAAGCCGTGCATTCTTCTGAAAACAGTGTGGGAAGAACTTACTGAACATTTCTCTTTCCCTCAGGAGTTACCAGATGAGCCCTTCCATTCTTCTGCCTGAGGCTGAAAGAAAAGGAACCTGCTGTTTTCCTCCTTGGAGTGGGAAAGGTGACTGTATCAGCTTGTTATAGAAGCTGCAAGACCTTTTCTCCTTTTATTAGCACTGATTTATTCACTTGCCTGGCAAAGCCTGCATTTTAACAAGCAGACTTATAATGCATACTTAAACTCTGCACTTTCAAATTATATCCAGTGTTGGGGTTTATATTGTCATTCTATTTATATGAGTAAGGGAAGAAGCCCCAGTGGCCCCCTTAAAAGAATGAGTACAAGCTTCAAATATTTCAAAAATAAGAAGGTGTGAGTTTGTCTTCCCGTGACTCTAGTACATCAGGGTGATGTAAGGAGATGCAAAATACACTTGAGGATTTCATCACTGCCTCCAGATTCTTGGCCCAAGCAATACATCACCACAGAAAGCCCTCTGACTGAATTAAAGTTCAACCATTTCCATGCATACTCCTGCATAATTTAGTTTCTATTTAGGTCTTGGATATAGTCGTGTACACATTTTTATTCAGGAATGGACTGCATTATTGAGTCTCTAGTCAAGGCAAGTGATCCTGTATTTTGTCACACTAGCATGCTTAATTGGGATGCTATATGCTCCTATACGCAGAAGCTGAGGAGAGAATACTAGCAGCATGCCCACACAATTAAATGGATCGTTCTTGCCAGCCATTTCCCTAGCAGCCATGCCAACTCTTGACTCCCAGCAATCACCAATCACTGTGCCAACCACATTCCACCCACCCCCCACTCCTTAGTAGCCAGACATGGAAGGAGCTATTCCACATCTATGTCATCACCAGACTCCACCAGACACACAAAACATGATCTATAAGGCACAAAGACACCACAACACGCTCTACAGCAGGGGTAGTCAACCTTTTTTACCTACCCCCCACTAATGCATCTTTCTTGATGGTAAAGTTTCCTTACCGCCCACCAGTGCTCGATGGAAGGAGGATTCAGCTTGTGCCATAGAACCCCCCCCCCTACCGCCCACCTGGAATCCTGAAACACCCACTAGTGGGTGGTAGGGACCAGGTTGATAACCCCTGCTCTCCAGCATGAGCCACTGCAGTTCAGGCAACAAGGTCTCCGGGAATCCCTGAATCATCATCACCATCGTAATTTTTTATATATGTCACTTTTCCATAGTTATAACTATCCACAAGGCAGCTTACAATGTAACAATATTTACATAATCACAAACATGACAAAAGTAGTCATAAAGTAGAAATAAAACACATCAAAAAACACATAACCAAATCAAGCCATTTCCAAATTATACACACACACACACACACACACACACACACTATGCCCCCACCCAAGAGTCTGTTCAGCAGCCTCAGCTTTTGTAGCTGGAGTCAGCCAGCCAGCTGGGGGAAAGGCTAGCAAGGCAGAGAGCAAGTCTTCCAGGACTCATAGCCAAGATGCATAAAATTCCTGCTAATCTTGGATCCGCATGTGAGAATTTGTAGATGCAATGTTCCATTCATCATAGCAATGGAGAAATGAAAACATTTTTAGAGAAGTATGTTTTTCTTTAAAAAAAAAAAAAGTAAGGAAGTACAATGCTTCTAGTTTCAATGGAAGCCTCTCTTTTTGAAGTAGCAACCTTTCCATCTAATGCAGACATGTGGAGTCACTCTGGTAGCACTCCACATATGGTCGGAAATGCACACCTTTATATTACACCTTTATATTATTCCAGATCATGCTAATATTAAAACCTAGGCTGGGTATTCATAATAAACCATATTTTATGACTGGCTGTGATTAAGCCACTGAAGAGAACATCTAGGGATGATGTAACAAGTTTTGAATATTAACAATAAGCCTTGTGGAGGCAAAAATACAGTTTCAACTTTTTTACATTTACATATCAGTGATGTGTTAGTCAGATGGTATTAAGCTCAAGTCAGATCCGTAATCAGAAAACTCTCTTCACAAACATAATCTGGTCCCCATGTAAATGAATAGCCTTTCTGTTTGTGTGAGAAAGAAGTATTAATTTTTCAGTGTTTATTTGGCTCTCCCAATGGTTCTCTTCATCAGTTTCAGTACTGAATTGTCTCCCACACTGAAACTCTCTAGCTTTCAACACTTTGGAAAGTGTGGGTGTAAATGACTGGCGAGTGAAGTCCAGCCAGCCTTCTTTCAGCTTGTGCCAGCACTGGGAAACACAGGTTTTCTGTAAAAGGGAAAATTTAGCTGCTTATTTTCAGCCCCAAATAACCAGCTAAAGAATTTCTAATTTGAGCTGATAGCCGTAATGCCACTCAATGTGGACATATAATGAGGAGGTTGGTGATTAATGCAGATGACACTTAAACAAACGGTTGCCAAAATGCTCTTCCAGAACTTATACATGATGCCACCTTTTCTTCATCCTTCCTATTGATGATTGCAATATTCTTAAGAGGACATTCCCCCCATATGCTAAACTACTGTGCACATTGATGGTGCTATACAGATCTATAATTAATAATAATATGTATATAGCTTACTTGGAGTGCCTGAGATGGAAAATCTAGCCCTCTTCAGAAATGATGCCCAAACATTAAATCAACTCTTTGAGCAAAGAACAGGGCCAAACCAGCTAGCCTACTGCCTGGCATCCACACATACACAGCTGTAGCAAGGAAGCCTCAGCACATACATGTGAAGATTCCATGTGCAGTTTTAATTACCAAGCAGGAGAACCCCTGCATTACTGGGGTTCGTGGTGGCATGGAAGTTTCTGCAACCAGCTGTATATACAAAGCCATCCTGCTACAGAAGTCAGGGTAATGGGTGCAGCCCCACATCCTGTTTATGCATTTGAATGTGTGGGTGTCATTTCTGAAGAGGGATAAGGTTTTGCACAGTTACAGTATTTTTAGAGGCATCTATGATCTCGCAATTGTTGAAAACAAGACACTAAGGGTGGATCTACACTCGTGTTTTTAACGTTAAGAAAGGGTTAAGGAAGGGTTGTGGTTACACCGAGGAGCAAATGATTGCATTGCTTACAACGTTCTTAACGCGTTATTAAAATGTGGAACCAGAGGGTGCCGCAGAGCAACCACCAGCAGTTTGATGAAAATGAACTAACAAGGTAAGAAATACGATTAAAATTACAAGTATGCCCTGTGATGTTTTAGAATGATGTATCTAATATCGTTCTAACAATGTTAAACAAGTTAGTTTAAGGCAAAGCCTTATTATTATTATTATTATTATATATTATTACTCTGGGCAGCTCCTAGCAGAATATTAAAAACACGATAAAACATAAAAAACATAAAAAACTTCCCTAAACAGGGGTGCCTTCAGATGTTTTCTAAAAATCAGGTAGTTGTTTATTTCCTTGACATCTCATGGGAGTGTTCCACAGGGTGGGCACCACTACCGAGAAGGCCCTCTGCCTGGTTCCCTGTAACCTCACTTCTCACAGTGAGGAAACAGTCAGAAGGCCCTCAGCACTGGACCTCAGTGTCCAGCCTGAACAATGGGGGTGGAGACGCTCCTTCAAGGCCATTTAGGGCTTTAAAAGTCAGCACCAACACTTGGAATTGTGCTCAGAAATGTACTGGGAGCCAATGAAGGTCTTTCAAGACTGGTGTTATATGGTCACGGCGGCCACTCCCAGTCACCAGTCTAGCTCTAATTGAGATTTACGGTTGAATGTCTGCTCTTGAAGATTATATATATTAGGAATCAATCATATTGTGTGGTACTTAGATATACTTAATGCTCTTCAGACATTATGCCATGTGCGACATTTCTAACGTGGGGGTGGAGATGGAACATTGTGCTAAATAGGCCAGGCAGGAAAGCATGATTAACCTCCTAAATCATAAATAAGGACAAAGTAAGGAAGAATATTAGCTGAATCGGGTCATTGTCTGAAATGAATACGAAACATCTACCACATATTCTTTTAATTTACTAAATAATTCTACTAAGTTGGCATCAAGGCATTCAGAAAGTCTATTCCAAAGCTGCTGTAAAACTCCATTGTGTTCTCTGCCTTGATTTTAGAACTTCAGACAGGCTCCCTGGAGGTAATTATGTGCTGTGGCAAAATGATTTTTGTTAATTTGCTGCTGTCTTGTTTGATAAGCCTAGCCAACTTCTAATTTATGTTAGGAGAAGATTACTTACTAGCCCTGCTGTAGTATGCAATATATCGCAGCAATGCATAAAAATAGCTGCGAAGTAACTTGCAAGGTCACTTTTTATGTAGGTATACTTAATTTAGTAGATAAGTGTATAAAACAATCCTTTTTGAATACAAGGGAATTTTCATTAATCAAAGGTCAGGGGCCTTCTGAATTACTAGCTGTACTATGAATTCAAGTTTACTGCTTGAAGGAGAGAAGTAAAAATATATAATTATTTGTCATATATTCAAATCCTGGGAACTCCTTCCTCCTTTGGGAGGAAGGGTTCGATATAAATTTGATAGATAATAAAATGCACATCCTGAAGGCTTAGAACAGAATAAAACATTGCAGCCATCTAGCAAACAAACATCAGTTGATCTGGCTTTCACCAGCCAAAATGGTACCCTGTCTTTATCAAGAATGATATGCCAATGAAGTACAGGATGGGAAGCTATGGAGGAACTGTATTGACAGACAGGGGGGGCCATTGCTGGTCAACCTTTAAATCAAGAGCTATCCCCTCCTTTCCCCCAAACACACACACCCCAATTTCTGGACTCTAATTGTCTTCATATAAGGTAACAAATTAAAGATACAAGAGTTTATACAAGGTCACTTCAATAGAGACAACTTATGAGTAGAGAGTTGTGTCCAGTTGTGGCAACAAGGGTCTTGAACTGATTTTGAGAGGACTGGAGAGGAAAGGAGAGGAGAGGGAGACGAAATTCTGTTGCAAGCAGAGAAGTCCCTTGTGCCAGTGCAGCTGAACTGTTAGATATGACCAACATATTGTCACCTGTAATCTGTATGAAGGTTGGCATCTGTTTGTCTTGGGAGACAATGTAATAGACTCCATGCTAATAGACAAAATGCCAAAATATGTTGATGATTTGGAAGAGGCCCAACTAAAAACAGAGATCAAGCAACTCTGAAGTGGGAGATCCCTGGTAAATTTGGAAGAAGCAAATTGCCTTCTACCGGCTTTCTCTGGAATGCAATGGAGCAAATTAATCATGGTACATGGTGGAAGGAACAGATGGCAGTAGGTGGTTCATGGAAGCAGGAATTAGGGTTCAAATACCACAGATGGGGAAGCACCATCTGCCACATTTTGGAAAGAAATATCCTATTCATCTAAATACTATCAGGTCCCAGTGATATTACATTACTAAGAATTGATGTTTATGTATGGTTTTGAAAAGGTCCGAAACAAAAGTGGGACAGTGAGTTTAGTTTGTATGTTAATGTGAACCTTCCTCATCTGTACCTCCCAAACAATATGCAAAAAGAAGCACAGCTATTTGGGTTGGTGTACCAAACTTGTGTACAAAAATGTGTATATTACAGATAAAAATTCATATATTAGTGAAAACAGCATTCAAAAAAGGAATTATGGGGAAATGACATACAAATGCATGTATATTTGATAAAAGTGCATTAAATGATGACTTTTTAAAACTATGATGCAAACAGAAATGTGGGAAATTAATAAACTGGAAAAAATAGGAATTTAGATAAACCAAAATGGACATATTTGTCCATCCCTAGTCAGAAATAAAGTAGGAAAACACTTTAAGTTAAGGGTTAGAGGTTTCCTGTATCACACTCATAAGCAGAAGCTGATAAACCCTTGAAGACAGTATTCATTAAGGAAGGCCAAGTAAGTAAATACTATGTGTATTTTACACATTTTATACGATAAGTTGAAGTGAATAGTGAATTTGACAAAATTCTACTTATAGACACAGTGGGTGATTGTCAACTAAGTATTGCTCAGAGTGAAGCCATTGGAATTAATGATCCTAACTAAGTCATGTTTATTCATTTCAGTGGGTCTACTCTAAGTAAAACTTAGTTGAATGTCACCCAGTGTGACCATCAAGCACAAAATCCAGCTCAGTTTATTACAGCTTTATTCCATTGCTGTGGTCAACCGAATATTGCCCTTTCATTGTACCACTGATTTCATTGGGGCAAGCACAGCTACCTTTGGGTATATCATACTTAGGATCAAGATGTTAGCAGAAAGTTGAAGGACAGAGTTGGTTCAGCAAACAGCTTGGCAGGCAATATGTATTTATCATGCGGGGGAGAGGAAACAAAAAATATGGGGGGGTCAATAAAGGAATAATGATTAGATATTTTGATATTTGTTGGAGGCCGCCCAGAGTGGCTGGGGAGACCCGGCCAGATGGGCGGGGTATAAATAATAAATTATTATAATTATTATAGATATGAACAATAAGGGAACTTAGAAAATATCAGGAAAGAATCAGCAACAGAGGAAGAAATTAGTGACTCCATAAATTGAATCTCTGTAGAATTACTAAATCAAATAGTTCTCTCTTTTAACAAGTTTGTGGTGTCTCTTATGGGAATAAAGTGGCAAAACAGTTCTTCTCTTGGGTATGATATTTAAAAGCACAATGCCAAGGACTTTGCTGACAACATATCACATCCTTGTATGAATATATATATATATATATATATATATATATATATATATATATATATATATATATATATATATATTACCGGTACTTTATTTTGTTCATCCCAAAACTTTCTCTCATTGGCTGTGATAGACAACACATATATTGTCCTGCCTATGACTAATTTACATACCTGTAGGTGTGCTGAGAGGACTCACTGTGCAGCTTTTGCCTTTTTTGTAAAATAAAATAAAAATTGTGATGACATTTTAATTAAAAAGTAGATAATAAAGCCATCCATAAATGTTGTTGTTGTTGTTGTTGTTGTTGTTGTTGTTGTTGTTGTTTATTGGTGCTGTTTATTACTTTATGTTTTAAAGAATACAAAAAAATGAAAACATACCAAAATTTGGGTTTCATTTTCTTCTGTTTAGGGACAGGGCTAAGTTGAAAACTTAATAAAAAAAAATATGTCTTTTTTAAGAAGAAAGAACCATGCAAATGAAAATCTGTAGACTCTTTCCATTGTACCACATGCCTAAATCGGTCCCAGAGTGCCATCTTAAAGCGTTTGGCAGCCTCTTAATGCAATTTCTGAAAGCGTCAGCATAAACCAGGTCAAGGTGTCCTAAACTGCTAGCTTTTATTCCACCTGCCAGTAGACTTCAGAGAGCTTGTGTAGTGACTAAGTGCCCTATTTTTAATAACAATATCTCATCTAACTTAATTCTAGGGTTGCTTCCACACATGCCCTTTTCTCTGAATTGACCATCCTTCATTCATAAACTTTTCAAAGAGACCCCAAATCACACCATTGCCATATCCAGTCATTGCATTCCACTGTTTCATGTTGTACTTCCATGTAAAAACAACAAAGGCCTTTAAAAAGGGAGGAGGGACCTAATATTTGTATTAACAGTGCCAATTGATAAACTGTTACTGGGGCTTTTCAGGGCTACAGTGCCTTAAAGGAAAAGCTTTCTCCTCACATGCTCTGTCCATTGCATTGTTTCCAGTTTAGTGTGGCTAGGAAATTATTAATGAACTGCTCCTTAGTATGTTGACCAGGAAGCAATAAAACATTTAATTGGGAGTGCAGAAAACCATTACTGAAAAAGACTTCACTGTGAATTCATGTTATTGAAGAATTATTGTCACAAGCCATTGTAGGATGATGCAACTCTCTTTTATTTAGTGCTGCCTGGAATCTCTGATTTAATTCACTTTCCAGATTATTGTAAAATACCATTATGTAGAACTGGAATTGTCTTGCTTTCTGATACAGTCCAACCCAGAATGAATCTGTGATAGGCACCACCATTATAAATAGTACTTGCACATTTCCAAGAATCCAGTTTTAGGCTCCCCAATGAAAGACTTGTTGCACAACTTTAAACAAAAAACAAGAAGCAGAACTTCGGGGAAAAAGAGAGAGAATTTTGTGCAACGTTTCCATTGAACTTTGGACTCTGAAATTTGTATAGATTCCCCTACTAATGCCCTATTCTTCAGTGGGGACTACAACGTATCTACCAACGGATTGGAGCAGTTCCTATAGGGTATTATGTGTCTGGGCGAGGGACATGGGTGGTGCTGTGTCTAAACCACTGAGCATCTTGGGCTTGCCAATCAGAAGGTCGGTGGTTCGAATCCCCGTGACATAGTGAGTTCCCGTTGCACTGTCCCAGCTCCTGCCAACCTAGCAGTTCGAAAGCACACCAGTGCACGTAGATAAATAGGTACCACTATGGCGGTAAGGTAAACGTCATTTCCATGTGCTCTGGCACTTGTCACGGTGTTTTGTTGTGCCAGAACCGGTTTAGTCATGCTGGCCACATGACCCGGAAAGCTGTCTGTGGACAAACGCCGGCTCCCTTGGCCTGAAAGCAAGATGAGCGCCTCAACCCCATAGACGCCTTTGACTGGACTTAACCTCCCATGGGTCCTTTACCTTTTTAACTAGGTGTCTGGGAGATTGACTATTACTTTATAGCAGATATATAGCAAATATATACCGAGGTTGACAATCGCTTATGGTCAATCTTCTGCTGGCTAAACGGTAGTAGTAGGTGGACCCAAAGCAAAAGAGGGCAGAGTATACAGTAGGCTACATTCCAACCATGTGGAAGTTAAGGGTTTCCTTTTTTTTAATAAAAATTTATTGGTTTTCCACATCAATGAAACAACAAATACAACAACAACAAATAATAACAATCGATCAAAGAAAAAACAAATATTGCAAACTACAACAAAATAAAAATAAAAACAAAAACAAATACATACCTCACACACAGGAACACCAACACTCCAAATATTAATTCTATTCTTGTTTGAAATCTAATTTGGGGGACTTCCCCCGTTCTCTCTTCTGCGTTCAGTTCTAATTTACTTTAGTAACTTAACTGTTTTAACAATTATTTCACCAATATTCATACTCTTCATCTCAATATCTTATATCTATTAACTTCTAATTATAACAATACAACATCATATTACAAATCTTAACTTCTTATATCCTTTTCTATCTCTTATTCCTCTAAAACTGCTGCTTTCACTATTTCTAATTCATACCAAAATATTAAGCCAACACAATATCATAAAAACAATCCTAGTATTTCTTCTCTTTCAAATCAATTTTTACTCTCCGACGTCGGGGTACCGTGGTAGACCTTCCTAATTAATCATATGTATTCTCTCACCCTACCCCCCTTCTTGCCATTTTCTCTCCTCCCTCCACAATCAACCACCAGACTTCCCCCCAGTCTTTTCCCAAATCATACTCCAGAATGTCAATTTTTCTTTGATATCCAAAAACCAAAACATTGTCCAAAAGCATCTTTGCTAAGCTCCTCAGAGGAAATAGTACATCACCATCAAGTATCTCCACTTCAGTCTTCAAATCAGGTTGTAATTGTAATTCCCAAAATTGTTGTTCCTGCTTTCCTGGACTCCCATCCCAGGAAGCCGATATAACGTCACAAAATCCAACCCATGACCTCTCACGTCGACTGGGTTTTCCTTCTTTTTGGAGTTGCATCTTTTCCACTTCCGATAAAATCCCTGAGGATCGCTCTGCAGTTATTCCTTTAAGTTCTTTAAGTTCCTTAATAGTGTTCTTTATAACAGTCCCAATCTCAAAAAATCTTTCAGTGACATTCTGATTCAAAAGTTCTAGTTTCAGAAGAATTGTCCTCTGTTCCAAAGTCATTGCTGAGTCTGGAGACATTGTCAAAGTGAAACCAAAAACGGCAGAAGTAGGCAGGGAAAAACAAAGTTCAGTACTTTTCCATCTTCAGATCTCAGATTACAGTCGCCATTCCCCCTGATCGGAGTGCAAAAATTTTCCACTTTATATTCCACAATCTCTCTGAGAGGAAATACCTCAAGATTCTCAGTCTTCCCCTAACAGGGGTTTCTTCATAAATCCATCACAAATACAGCCGAAACATTTGTAACA
Source organism: Lacerta agilis (assembly GCF_009819535.1). Lineage (NCBI taxonomy): Eukaryota > Metazoa > Chordata > Lepidosauria > Squamata > Lacertidae > Lacerta > Lacerta agilis. Next base: position 33,931,565 of record NC_046320.1, on the reverse strand, counting down.
GCCAAAAGTAGAAACAGCCGGATACAATGTTACTTTCCACTTCTCACAAGGGAGAGAAACGGGCTTCCTTTTGACATTTCTCCCCAAAAGCCAATTAGATCCAATTTTGACAGTCAATTAAACACCGTACTTACAGCTTATGGGTTTCTTCTTATTTTAAGTCGAAAAAACAAGAACGAGGCGCTCAAGTATCGGCGGTGGCCGCCGCTTAGTTTCCCTGGAGCCCGCTGCGCGGTAGCGGAGCTCCCAGCCCCCAGGGAAACCAGGGCCGTCTCGCAGCCGAGACGACCCCCAGCCGCCGACAATGGTGTCCTCGCCGGAAGTGGAAGTTAAGGGTTTCCATCGAGGCAAGCAAGAGACATTATCGCATTCCAGCCCAGCACAAGAGCATGGGCTTGGGAAGGAGAGTCCAAGGCCTGGAACACCACACCTTGTCCCTGAGCTTGTTCTCTGACCTGGCTAAATAGGACTTAGCCCCAGATTCCATGAACCCAGCATGCTGACAAAAGCCAGTACAGGGGTTCCTGCTGGTGCAATGGGACTTTCCCACCTCTCCTCCTTCATATCTGCTGTGGAGGGTCAGGAGAACCCCCAGAAGAGGGGTGGGGAAAAGATATTTGCGATGACAGGAGAGCAGGAGGTTGAATTTTTCTCATTGTTTGGATAACTGTCATCGTTTCTTAATCCTATAAGATCCTCCACACATTAAAATCCTACTTCAATAACCTGAAACATATTTTTTTCCGGTTACTCTAGTCACTGAGTTCTTTGTTTGCCACATAGGCCTCATCCTGCAAATGCAGAAGGACATGGAAGCCTATGGTAAGGCATTCGATCCCCAACATATTCATTCTGATTGCATCTTTATACAACAGAAATAAGAAATGGTGACAATCTAAATACACACAAACATATATATATATATATATATATATATATATATATATATATATATATATTGATATATATATATATATTGATATATATATATATATATATATATATATTGATATATATATATATATATATTGATATATTTATTTATAGTGAGCTGCACTTAAAGCTCATGCAGTTATGGTTATTTCTCCTTGTCTTTGTAGAAAGAAGGAATCATTTTAGCTAGGCACTTAATATAACCACGCACAAGTTCAGTCAAGCAAGTTACCTCCATTTGAATTAATAATTGATGGAACTTAAGGTGAGCAAACAATAGCTAAATCTTTGGGATGGGAAAAACAAAATTCTGGAAATAATAACCAGCAAAAATTCCCATATCAAACCTTGCTTTCACTTTGAAATCCCACCATCAGCTACTAATGTTCTGCCTTTTATCCCCACCAGGTGTATTTACATGAAGCTTCTATCCTCAGAAAGCACATGAATGGCTTCTGAATTGGTTGTCCTCTTAACATGGACAACTGTAGAAAAATAAAACTCATGGAGAACAGTTTATTTAAAATATGTCAGACCTTTTGATCCCACTTTTAAAATATGGAGTTGTGCTCACCTTATTGTATGAGGCATGTGCGTAATTTCACTAGACCGGAATCCACCAAACAATGAGCTAGTTTGTGAAATTGCCCACACACCACACAATAAGCGCAGCACAACTCCATATTTAGCAAGAGGGATGGGTGTTAAAGTGTGTTAAATTTTGCCATGCAAAATGGCAAATAAGCTAGTAGATTGTCACAAGTGAGCAATCACACCATAAAACTCTGAAAAGATTGATAATCTGACATGTTTGTTGTCAAGTCTTGGAAATTCCATTCCCCTTATGAACTTACCCTACATCATGTGGACCTCCTCTACTCAGCACTAAGTTTCCATTTGACAAAGAATGCATGAGGACCCTTAATTCTAACCATGCTCGTGCTGTTAACTGCTGTATGTCAGGATCTACTGTTGTAGAGATGAAATGGTAAAATGGGTACTCCCCATCCCCCCATCCTCACTCCTTTGTGCTGCTCTAGCCCTGATCTTATCCAAGGACTCTGGTTAAGAAAGGAATGGGAGGAAGACAGGGAATAGCACTACACACTTAAATCTGAAGAGCCTGAGGAGTAGGATGGTGAAGGATTGGGTTTGGCACAAACTGTCCCTCCTCCAGATCAGGCCAGTCTGCCCTAGCTGACTTGAGGATCAACCACCCCACCCAATATCTGGCTCTGAATCAATGTGGGTGTGAAGCTAATGTTTGAGCAAAAAGAGATACAGAGTAGGACGTCACCATTATTTAATTTGAAAGTGGATGCATGGCTCCTTCTTAGTTGAGCTAAATGAAATAAAAACTGACTAAAGAATGCTATGTTGAAATAAATAAATAAATCCCAATACAAACAGATACCAGCTGTAAATAAATATATATAATCTTCTCATCCTTTCAGTGTATCCTGTCATCGGTTTTTAAATTATACACTGTCCAGAAAGGCATCTCTTACAATATTTTTTTTCAGACCGTTGCACACAGCAGATTTACATAAACCATAAAATATTTTGCAGGCGATCTAAACACCCTTATTTCTTGTAACTTGGTACTGCAAGCATCTCGAGCTGTCCTACTTTGTAAAGGAAAAGTAGCCTACTTGCATCTAATTGTTGCTTCAAACTAGCATACTGAATAACATTTTTTATTTAAAAAAAACCTAGAAGAAAAGACATTCAAGAGTGGGCAGTACTTCTTTTTTTCTTATGAGAGAAGTTAACAGTCTGTGGGCAAACATTTTGCTGCAGGTAACTGTGGATGAGATCCAGTACTGATTTACTCACATCATCTGTCTGTAAATGGAAACAGTCTGGCCTTGCAGTGATGTCGCCAACCCATTTACATACCCATCAACCGCCCCAATAAACATGGGACATCCCTTTTTTCTCACAAGAGGACAGTGGCCAAAATAGCCTCCACAACCTTATGCTTTTTCAGGCATGGTGCCCCAAAACATGTGTACTTTTTGGGGGAGGGGGCATGATCTCATACGAGTCACATGACTCACATGAGAGTGTGGACCCAAAAGATGGCATCCCAGATTTCGGCCATGTTATGTTGGAAGATATGCCATTCTGGCATGTTGTTGAGTCCACACTCAACAAAGGGGTTTCACACTTCAGAAATAATGTTGAACTACCACACTGTTTCCAAACGTCTGATATACAGAGGTGGAGAAGGTGCTGGTGGAGCATATTTGAAGGGATTCAGATTAACAGTTGGGCCAGGCAGTGTTCAGAGTGGTGCCCAGGATGTTGGACAGTAGACCACAGTTACAAAGGGCTGCTTTCTAGGGCTGGAGACCTTTGAGTGGATACCATAGGAAGGACAACATTCTGGAATGGACTTGGGCAGCATCTAAGAATCTCAGAGACTGGGGATAGCAAGAAGGGCAGGCGGAATATATTATTATTGTTCTGGCTATTATCATATTTAATATGCAGTTTTAGTGTTTGTATTTTTGTTGTGTGTTTTAAGCCATATTGTAAGCTGTTTCAGGTATTAAGATTGAAGTGTGGTAAAAAGTGATAATATGGTGGAACTGGGTTACTTTCAGGCTGGAATCAAAGGTTTTCCCCTGAGTATCATAGGCACCCATGGGGGAGAACTGGAAAACCTCTGGCACGATAAATGACTTTCTGCAGAGACCAGATAATATTTTCATGTAGCTGATCTTCATTGCTGATGCCATGCCATCTACCAAATAAGCATACTGTCAGGCGTGGAGAGTCCTCTCCTCCCCCAATAACTTCATAGTCAAGAATCACAAGCAGTTTGTCTTTTATAGTCCTTTATTCAGTCATCTGGTTGCAAGGCAAGAATCCATATCTCTCCACAAAGAGAGTTGTTGGCTACTCTAAGCCCTTCCCCCTCTGTCCAACATCCTGGGCACCAATGGGAAGTTCCACCCCTCTGTGTTCTCTGTTCTCTAATACGGAGAGACCTACGAGCCCGAGGGGAGAGGGGTTGCCCAGGCCCTCTAGGGAGACTGTTCCCTCCCTTCCCCCTCTTCTTCCACTATCTCGTAGCTAGGTAACTCCTGCAGAGGCTGTGCAGCATTCTCCTCTCTCTCTCCTACTGAAACTGCTGGGGAGTAGGGGGACAAATCTTTCCCCTCTCCACCTCTCCAGAGAGAAACTTATCTGACTGAGGATACACTTCCCACTCCTCCCATTTGGACCATTTCCTGACACACGCATAAGCTGGTGGATATGAGGGAGTTGCCTCTTGAAGCAAATCTCTGAAATTCATCTCCAGGATACATTATTTTCTATGGGTTTGATGAATGGATATGATAGAAAATCAGCCTTGAGAATCTAAGGAGCAATAAGCTAATTCCGGAAGCAATCTTAGGAGGCCGTGGTCTAATCCAAGGTCCATGCAGTTCAAAAGTATCCAGTATGAGTGCATCTGTGTATATAAAAGACTGGGGATCTCTGCAGAATTTGAGGGGAATACAAATCCCCAATCTCTGCAGAAAGAATCATGATGTGTTGAAGTCAGGCTGAAATAGTGTCTGCCCTGTGGGGTGCCAAGTCAAAATTTATTAAGTGTTGTGTTATAATACATTACAGTATAAAACATTTAACAGTGGAAGAGATAGGAAAAGCTTTTTATAATATAACAGTATCTGACTCAAAAAATCACACTGAAATATAACCAAAGGGGGAGAAACTAATATATCTTGACATAGAAACAAGTTACCTTGCAAGTACCCAAACCATTAATGGTACTAATATTTTTTTTAAAAGAATAACAGTACAATCCAACTTTTGACTTAAGCATCCTGGACAAAGATAAATTAAGTCCCCGGTGCTACTGAGTCCAAAGATACTCCAGCAGAATGGATTTGTGTCATTCTTGCACCATTAGTGCAACAGCATAATTGCAACTTCAGTGTGACACCCGCAGTGCAAGGGGCAAAAATGGAAAGAATTTGAGGTGTCACTGAAATGCAGAAGTGGTAGACTGTGTGGGGTAGAGCCACTTTGTAAGCTTCTTAGCAGGTAGGTTGCAGTTGCTTACCAGGAGGAGGAGGAGGAGGAGGAGGAGGAGGAAGAAGAAGAAGAAGAAGAAGAAGAAGAAGAAGAAGAAGAAGAAGAAGAAGAGAAGGAGGAGGAGGAGGAGGAGGAGGAGGAGGAGGAGGAGGAGGAGTTTGGATTTGATATCCCGCTTTTCACTACCCAAAGGAGTCTCAAAGCGGCTAACATTCTCCTTTCCCTTCCTCCGCCACAACAAACACTCTGTGAGGTGAGTGGGGCTGAGAGACTTCAAAGAAGTGTGACTAGCCCAAGGTCACCCAGCAGCTGCATGTGGAGGAGCGGAGACACGAACTCGGTTCCCCAGATTACGAGTCTGCCGCTCTTAACCACTACACCACACTGGCTCTACAAGATGCTACAAGATAGTTGAGGGGTTGGGGTGGTGGAAACACACCAGCAGGAGCACTGAATTGGCTCCACCAGTGCTGGACACTGAGATCCAATTCTGGGCGGCCTTCTGGTGATGCCCTCACTGTGTGAAGTGAGGTTACAGGAATCTCAACTAAAGCATGCATGACTGATGGCCATCCAACCTCTGCTTTAAAACCTGTAATGAATGAGACCTTTGTTCATATCCAGCAAGGCTCTTCTGATAATTATGGATTACATCCAATGTTAATCATACTCAGAGCAGACCCATTAAAATTAACGCACATCACTAACTTAGTTCTATTAATTGCAGTGGGAGAATTCAGAGAATTCAGTTGGCTACAACCCTATGTTGTTGATATCTCTCAAAAGGTGAGTTGACCACGGAGAGTTTGGTCAGCAGGTAGTCAAGTTTGTGGGTTTTGCAAAATATTCATAGGGGTAAATGTTTAGCGAGAGCTTCTGGGTATGGTGCTGAGTGGTGGTGCTGAGCTCCCAATTTTACCTTGAATAGAAATCCTGTATCTACCGTGGCTCCATATCAGGAAGTAGCAGGAGCTCACTTTGATGCTGAATGACGAGGTTCATTACCTAGCTGTATTAGTTCCAAGACTACCGTGTTAAAAACAGGTCTCACGGCAAAGTAAGTGTGCCTAGCACTGGACTTTAATTCTGAAAAATTACAGGAGGAATAAGAAGACAGAGATAAAAGATGTAGTTGTCTCACTTACCTTCTCACAAGTTATTCATGAACTCCCAAGAAATGTTAAAGAAATGGAAGGTGTAAGAGCAAATTACTGCAAATAGAATAGAATATAGCAAATAGAAGTTAATAGCAAGAACTTGGCTTTGGTTAGTGTGCTGTGTGTTGTGCCTTAATTACTAAAAACAGGCTCCAAACAGGTGTTGAGAACTCAACAGGTTTCTTCATAGGGTTCTGTATAACAATACACATCAGTGTATTGACTTGGAGAGCAGGAGGACAAAACTTGAGATCCTTATATCCAAACTAAAGGAAAGACTTGAGAGTGGGGAGCACCTAAGGTTTTAAATTTGTTTAGTTACCATGGCAATCACTGTTATACAAGGAAATTCTAACCTAATCTCTTGTAGCTTTTATAAAAATAGAAACGGAACAAAGGAATTTCAATTGAGTCTGTCATTAAATTAATTTTCTTTTTTTGACTTCATGAGTGAGTGAGTGAGTGAGAGTGAGTGAGTGTGTGCGCGCACGTGTGTGCGTGCACTAAGACCTCTGCTCTATAATCATTAATTATCAAAGATGGCTGCATACATCCAATAATATTATTTTGCCAGAGATATTATTGAATATAAGGGGCTGCCTTGCATCAACTTAGAACCATTGTCTATGTGGACAGTGCCCATGGTACTAGACTACAACAGACATCATGCCTGATTATTAGCCCTACAGGCTGGAGTTGAAGAGAGTTGTAGTCCATCTGGAAGGTATCACATTGGTTACTCCTGAACTAGCCCATGAAAGTCAACACTAACTAGCAATGGCTTTTCTTCAGATCCTGCTGCCGCTGTGCTTTAAGCAGTGATGCTAGTCATTGACTCTAGGATCTCTCACAGGCTAAGCATGTGATCTATGTCTAAGCCATGCCCACCCTCAACTTCATGATCACTTAAAGACTTATGTACATGATCATTTATCCCAAGGCACTAATCACTCTGGGCCTCAGAACCCAGGGGAAGGGACAATGGAGTGGAGTGTCCTGGAAAACCATATGGCTGGCCAACTGGAATCCTGAACTGGACCACTCATCACTGCAACATCATTGTGAATGTTATATTTAACATTCCTTTTCACAGAATCAGAAAATAATCAAAATTACATTTGCCTTCTTTCTGATGTGTGTCATCTGGATGTGTGTCTGAATTGGAAGAAACACCTATTATAATTTGATGTCACCAGCTTAAATTATATCAGAAATTTAACTAACTTTACCCTCAGAGAGCCAGTGTGGTGTAGTGGTTAAGAGTGGTAGACTCATAATCTCGTGAACCGGGTTCGCGTCTCCGCTCCTCCACATGCAGCTGCTGGGTGACCTTGGGCCAGTCACACTTCTCTGAAGTCTCTCAGCCCCACTCACCTCACAGAGTGTTTGTTGTGGGGGAGGAAGGGAAAGGAGAATGTTAGCCGCTTTGAGACTCCTTCGGGTAGTGAAAAGCGGGATATCAAATCCAAACTCTTCTTCTTCTCAGGGCTCAAACTTACGTAGCATTCATGCTACTGCTATAAGAAAATTCTTTGGAATCGCTGTACCGAATAGGAATCTAGATTTCAGATAGAAATCTAGTTTGAGAACAATTGCTGGCTGCATTTAGCTACTCATAAAGCTACCACCTACAAGTGATGAGTCACTGAGTAGCTTCTAAGCTGCTTTTGTAATAGCTAAAAAAATAAAGCAAATGTACTGAGGGATTTGTTTCATACTCTTTTCCTGAACAAAAACTGGTGCAAATTATGCTATTCTGTTTGTACCAAGAGACACTTATTTATTGACACTGATTATGTTTGGAGGCCAGAGCTGCTAGCCTTTTCTGATGTGTTTCAGGTCCCATATTATTTCCCACCCCACTTCAACCAATATAGCACAATTTAGTTTCATTTTCTGTACGTCCATGGCTGTAGCATGTCACGTGATGTGGCTTCTCCACATACTGAATGTATCCTATTCCTCATGTCTACCAAGAGGTCTACATCAACTGCCTCCCAGACAACAATGTATTTCCAAGGTTACTAGCCCATCTGAGCCCTTTGCCTTAGCATTTGGCTTCTTCTCATCTGCCTACATAATCTAATTTAAACATGTGTGCTTCTTCTTTCTCCTACTACAGAGGCTAGGACCCAAACCAATGCATTCCAGATGCAAGAAGGGAGATTCTGACTAAACATCAGGAATAACTTTCTGTCAATAAAAGTTGTTTGACAGTGGAACAGACTCCCATGAGAGTTGGTTGACTCTCCTTCCTTGGAGGTTTTTAAGCAGAGTTTGGATGGTCATCTGTCATGTATGATCTAGTTGAGATTCCTGCATTGCAGGGAGTTGGCCTAGATAACCCTCAGGGTCCCTTCCAACTTTATAATTCTATGATTCTATAAACTGACACCCACACTTAATTTTCTCTCTATGTTCCTTAGCCAACAGCATCCTTTGAAATCAGAACTGCTGGTCAAGAAGGACAATTTACTGACACGCTTTCTCATATTATCTCACCCACTCTTCTTTTTTATTCTAGGCCTCACTGTAGAAAGGTGTTTAACATTCACTCTAGACTAACAAGCTTTGATTTGCTGGTGCCTCTTCCCTCCCGCTTGCCTTCTGTCCTTGAAGCTTCTCAGATTTCCCTTCTCTGGAAACTTCTATCTGTAAATAAGGCTGGTAACCTAGCAACAGCAAGTGAATAATACATCCTCCCTGCCGAGTAACACTGATGCATAATCAAATCATCCCTTTCTATTATTTGAAGCAATAAAATTCTCTTTAAGGTACCCTGTGCACATTTATGCATACCTTCTCAACAGGAAGGGTCAACATAGGCATCCATTGTGTGTTCTAGGGCAGCTTTCCCAAAAGTTTTGAATGAGTTATAAGCCAGCGCAGCTCAAGAGCAGACAGGTCTTCAAAGCACTTAAGTCCCAGGGCTTTCAGGATGCTTTTTGGATTTCCCTTCGCTTCAGAATATGCCCTTCTTGTTTAGCACTAGTACAGCATGTACAGTGGTACCTCAGGTTAAGAACTTAATTCATTCTGGAGGTCCGTTTTTAACCTGAAACCGTTCTTAACCTGAAGCACCACTTCAGCTAACGGGACCTCCCGCTGCCGCTGCGCCACCAGAGCACGATTTCTGTTCTTACCCTGAAGCAAAGTTCTTAACCTGAAGCGTTAATTCTGGGTTAGAGGAGTCTGTAACCTGAAAGGTCTGTAACCTGAAGCGTATGTAACCTGAGGTACCACTGTATCGCCAAGAGAACTATTGCTGTGTCCAATTAAGTAAGAGAAAGAAGAGATCAAGGCATTGGAAAGCTATCATTCTTATTGTTGAAGACCACATATCTATGTGTAAAATTGTTACCAACATGCAACCCATATATAATTTCCAGGTGGATGTGTCAAATGGCTAATGAGGCACAATGGTCATATAGGTCGCTTATAGACTATTGCTATTTTGCAGGAGGGATTCAAGCATATACCGTAAAGGTTTGCACAGTTGAAGTGGATTTAAATTCTGTCACCCTAGAACAGGGGTCAGCAAACTTTTTCAGCAGGGGGCCGGTCCACTGTCCCTCAGACTTTGTGGGGGGCCGGACTTTTTTTTTTTTTTTAATGAACGAATTCCTGTGCCCCAGAAATAATCCAGAGATGCATTTTAAATAAAAGGACACATTCTACTCATGTCAAAACACACTGATTCCCGGACCATCGGCGGGCCAGATTTAGAAGGCAATTGGGCCGGATCCAGCCCCCAGGCCTTAGTTTGCCTACCCATGCCCTAGAACAACAAACCCACTTTTAAAAAACCAGCTTTGATAGGGATATACATTGAAATATAGCTAACAGAAAGACATATTAATAACACCCCATAAGCAAATCAGAATAAATGCTCATTGTCCTATAACCAACCTACAAACAAATCAAAACAAATGCTCATTAACCTAACCTTAAGCTTTCTACAAGCAAACTATAAGCTTTCTGCAAGCAAATCAGGATGAATAGGATAAATAGGTCGATTCTGGTTCCTCTCAGTTTCTCATTTTTCCAACCATGCCTTTCGAAATCAGTTTGGGATTTTGTTTTTTGTTTTTTAAAAAGTCCTCATGAAAATTCAACAGAATTTGTGCACACATTCCTCCTGCTACATACATTTTTATATGCAATTGTGCCTAATACATACATTTTCAGAATGCCATTTCCCCTAAGATAACGCATGTTTGTGTGTTCTTCTCACTAATATATGCATTCACATTTACGCTTTAGTATGTACATTTCTGTACACATTACTTGTCTGGAGAACTGCACTGAACTGCAAAATTTAGATAAGAGCGGCTGTGTTTCAGTTTGCATATTGTTTCAGTAATGAGCTAAGTTTAACATCAAATTTCTCCCCGTGCCTAAATTTGCTCTCTCACGTGGTTCTGCTTGCTCTATAAAGTTAGAAGGGGGGGGGGGGACAGAGCACTAAAGTCTGCTTCCATGGCACAATCATGTGTAAACCCAAGGCAGCAATAGGGTGCCTTTTCTTGAATCCTTACAGGATGGACGTGAAGTGGGTGATTGGGGGAGGAGCAGGGAAAAGGAGCATAAGAAAACAGAGCAGGTTGTGAACAATTACACCTTGAATCATCTCTTACAAGGCGGACTTCATCCAGACCAACAAAGGCCAGCTACCAGAATTTTTAGAGAAGTGGCATAGCTCAGTGGTAGAGCAACTCCTTTACTTATGATGCTTTTTGCCCTTGTATATTAAAATACTCCAAAATTGGCTTTCTGTAGTACCAAAAAGAAATGACAACTTGAATCCTTATACTAAGGAAATTTCCCCTACTCAATCCTTCACAGAGCTTTCATTCCCCAGTCTGCCTTACATTCTTACACTTTCATTCCTATGTGGATTTTTTGTGTGGTCAGAGAACATCAGTATGACAACGGATGCCTTTCACACACTCTACAAAATTATACAGTTTCTCTCTTGTGTCTATGCTTTTATGTTCTGTAAGCAGTGAACTATGACTGAAGCTTTCCCCAAAAGCCTGGTTAGTTATATGTCTTCTCTCCTGGGTGGGATCTCTGATGCATTATCAAATATATTTTCTTTCTGAAACTTTTGCCATAATTGGAGCATTTATATAAGGGCTGTTTCATGGACCCGTGATCTGCCCTGTGGCACCAAGACGTGCCCCAGGATTGGGCTGGTGTGCCCTGTGCCACCCAGCAAGCCACTGACCCAGCTGGATTCATCCATTCAGGGGTGGAGCTAAGGGTTTTTAAAGAGTTTTTTTTAAGCTGAGTTTAACATACGGTTAAAATGAGGTTTAAAAATATGGACAGGAAGGGGTTTTAAGCCAGGGGATCAGATCCTGCACATTGCTGCTCCTTCATGAGCTGCTTCCTTGTACACAAGAGAAGCCACTTGCAAAGGAGAAGTGACTGACGCTGCTCACGATTGGATCATCCTGCTTAACATCTGTTGCACTGGAGAATCCAGTACTGCCTGGTGTTGATTGATAAAAGGGGCAGAGAGAAGGAGAGGCCTTGGTGGGAAAGGCACCTCCCACCTTCTCCCATGAAGATGCAGGCCACACTCTTTCCCACAGTGCCATTTCCCGTCAGACTAACACCCTCCTTCTAGACAGCCCAGGACGGTTCTGGGCCACTCAACCCATCCGAGGTTGTGTCAACGCAACTTGAAGGACATCTGGATCCCTCCAAATGGGCCTGATTTGGCTTGGGATTCAGTTCTCAGCTGAATCCAGTGCAAAGCTCTAGTTTATAGAGTTCTTCTCATGTATGGATTATTTTGCATAATATGGTTTGCATCTACAGCTGCATTGCTCCTACCGTGTAACTGTGAGTAATCAACCAGAATGCCTCTATATGTTTTCCTGTTGCCATATAGATAATATAATGAAGAGTATAGAGATGTCTCCCAAATGTTTTGTATGCAGAAGCATCCCGGAAGTGTGCTGATACTATGCAGTAGTATCAGGAGAAGAGAAAAAAATTATTATATTTATTGTGCTAATCATATGGAGGTAACCCAGTTGTGTGTGTGTGTGTGTGTGTGTGTGTGTGGCCCTTCTGGGTTCCACTGATGTAAACAGGACAGGGCAGCTTGTGAAACTGTTTTGACTTTAAAGTACATCAGCTGGCTGCATTGCATCCTTATAAATTTTTTCAAAAGTCCTTATATGTATGTACAGCTTTTAAAAGGAACAATAGCTTTGGTTGTTGTTCTCAAACTGAGCTTTCCTATTGAAGTATCACTCTGAGTTACGATAAATCAGGTTTTCATTTGCAAACAATAGGTATCTAATTCGTACAAAGAACTATTTGCTGAGCTTTTTAGAGTCCCCTTTATTGACCACGAAAAATAATGTTGGTTTTCCTTGCCTCCCTTCAGAACTAAAGGCTCTTCCACACTTCCAGTTGTCCCATACCTAGAAATCAAAGGTCAGAGCAGTTTTCCACTTGACACATGCTTTCTAGGCAGAGGTCCAAGTGGTTTTCTCCTTGCCCCGATTCTTTCTCAGGGAAAAGATTGGGGAGGCACATGAGAGCGAGAATGATAGGAAGCTCCATAGGGCAAGCAGAAGCCCTTGCACAAATCATACACAAATCATACACCTGTAAATAAATAATATGTTTGGTTCTTATATTCTCATTTCTCTCTCTCTCTCTCTCTCTCTCTCTCTCTCTCTCTCTCTCTCTCACACACACACACACACAAATCAAATCTCCATGCTTGTATCTGATTCCCTGGCAAAACACCACATTTCATTTGGATGAGTTATTTAACAAGTCTGAGCACATTCCATGCACACTGGTTCAATCTATTTTGTTTCCTCTCCTGGATTATTGCCAGTCACAGTGCATATTAGTAAGTATCTGCTAATTCCGGGCCAGAGAAGTGGAGCATGGATCTTTGCCACCAGTAACCGCATTATATTTTGTCATCCTTTATTAAACAAACCTTTATACTAGGCAAAAGAACAGCATGCCAAATATAACAAGCCAAGAGCCAAGGAGGGCATCTTAGGCAGTATCTGCACAGGAACGTCTTGCTTGCTTTTCGAAGCCTGTGGCTGAAGTGCACCTGAAATTGTGTGGGTCACAGTTTCTTCCTTGGCCACCATTACTTTGCCAATGAAATGAATTGCACAGGCCTGCTAAGCCCATGATCCCTCTGTCAGCAGTGCAGATTTATGCATGAGATCATTGCAGGCAGAACACAGAGACTATGCAATATGCAGTGATCCATATTACCTGCAGGAGCATATTTGCGAACTCAGATTGCCAGATGATCCCATGTAGTTATGTGGATTGTTCTAATCTGCAGGCTACATTCCAGTGCCCTTGAGCATTTCCTCTTGACAAAAGTGGAAGTGCTCCTGTTTCTTTGGAATAATAGGTGATTCAGTCCCCCTGGTAGCTGCCACTTGTTTCCTTCATGCAGGACTGTGTTGTTTTATGCTTTACAAAGCAGTGTGGCCATCAGCCATCTCTAAAGAGGTGGTCCTCTTGTGAGAACACACATCATGGATAAGTGGCTCATATTGGAGGGAGATGCTAATTTGAAGTGAGAACTATGACAGGAAAGCCATAGCAATGGCAGCTCCTTGCCAGTGACAAGAGCATCTTCAGGCTTTGAAATCACTCAGACTAAGAAGAAAAAGAGATGGAGCTGAGAAGCCAAGGAGAGAGGACAGTTCAACACAAATTCTGGATTGGGGCTTGTGGTATAGGGAGGACTCTGGGGTTGCCTTGAAGCATAGGCAGGGCCAGATTAAGGTTTGATGAGGCCCTAAGCTACTGAAGGTAATATGTGATATTTTATGGAGCAGGCTAGCAGGTGGGGCCCATTACTTACATCATAGGAGCCTACACAACACAAAACACTGTTGATGAAAGTAGGTTTTATTCTATTTGTTTTTTTATCTTATATTTTGGAAATGTACATCCAGGGTTTTTTTCCTTTAATTTTTTTTGGGGGGGCAAGAGAGTGGGGCCCTAAGCTATAGCTTGTTTAGCTTATACGTAAATCCAGCACTGAGCACAGGAGTAGGAACTTGAGACAGAAAACTAAAATGGCAGACCCAAACTAAGTACAAGGCATAAGGTAACCCTGCAAAAGGTGGTGCAAGATATACTCTATGTGGCACAGGAGATGCAGCCATGATTGTTTGATCAGGAGAATGACATTCAGTCATCCATTCACTCATCTCAGAGTCTAGGCTCACTGTTGTTTTTAAACAGAGTATTATGATCCAACAGGAAGGAAAAGAGCAAAGCACCAGTCATGTTGCATGAGGAATGATGGAAGTCTCGAACTCAGTGCAGAAGACAGAAAACAATTTAAAAAAACCCGCTGAGACTGAAGAAGACAAGGAAAAGCTGTAACGTGCTCCATTATTTGTTATAGGTATAGAAAAGCAAGATCAACAAGAATACATATTACACTGTGTAAAACACCTTTTCGTCAACACCATTTAATTCAAGGGCTAATTCTTCGGTGTAACTAGGCCTAGAAATCACCCTCCCTATGCTGAGGTCCAGAAGCATTTGTTCTGGATGGTAGATTTCACAGGGCAGCCATTTTCCTGTCTTCATTCTCCATCTTTAGGTTTCATTTAAAGGGGGGCACCCAAGAGCAGGGGGTGTCATTTGAGCATCTGCTTTGTGCAAAGAAGTGTGTAAGACTGATAGTGTTTTCACTTTGACCTGCTAACTTCATTATTTAGACTGAGTGGTGTCCCAAGACTAGATAAGATTTTAAAGGTGTGCTATAGATTTTCTCATAAAGGAAGGAAAGCCTTAGGAGAGAAGATTCGGGGGAGGGGGGGAGGCAGAAATACAATGGAATCTGATTGTGCTTTCAAAAAAAAATCAAAACATTGCACAGGCTAAAGAAGGATAGGTATAAATTGGGTCCCTCATCGTGGACACAGAGACCGAGCAACATGCTGTGACTGTAAATCTAAGCTGCAGCCTCCCATTCTCAGCTCTCAGTGGTAAGGTGGGTGGAACTTAGCAGGTGTTTACTTCAATAACATCCTCCCCCAAGCCTGTTTTTGTGTGGGATTTTGTTTTTTGTTTTGGTTTTTTGCATAGGAGGAAAAGCGTTCAAAGAAAATGAAAATGCTTGGCAAAAAAGAAATTGTATGAATTCCAATTTGAAAAGAAGCCAGAATGCTTTCATAGTTACTCACACCTACTCAAGCTACGTAAAAGCTTTAAAATGGAAGCTGAAACATTGCTTAAAATGAATGGTGATGAATTGCCCTTGTTTGTTAATGGGGCGCATTCCCCCCCCCCTCCTAACAAAAAAATCTTTATTATGCCAAATATTTGCTATTTTCTGGGATGTTTTCTCGGCGCTGTCATTCTTCAGTGCTGCATCGCCCTCTAGTGGTTGCAGCTATGGGCTGTGGCTTCCATTATCCATGAACATTGAGAGAAAAGACACCATTTTGCACTGCGAAGAAATAGGGCATGGAAATGCAAAGGCCTTCACAACAATTTGCTGTGCTTCCCGCAAAACCTTTTCATCTGAACTACAGAGTACCAAATCTTCTGGTTTCCTTGCAACAAAGAAATCAAGGACAGGGCATGAGAAAATGTGTTACAGACCTCTTTGAAACAAGGCCACTATCAGTTTAATGAAACTTTTCTACATTTTCCCAACAGAATTGATACCAGGAAATTAAAAGTCTACCCAGGGAGCAATTATTACTAGACACTTCATTCAGTTCAGTAGGACTTCCTTCCGAGCAGACATTGCTAGGATTGTGACCTACCAATGAAAAGTCTTAACTTACAAGGAAGAAAATCTTAATTAGCATTGCCAAGAATCTTTGGTGAATGGCACTTACAACTAAATATTACTGGTGCTCTTTGACCATTATGCTCCATTAAGTGATTGTATAGGACCACCATTTTAATTCCACATCAAGCTAATTGTGGGGATGCAGTGCCTCAACAGTACGAAAGAGCTCCAGGGTGAAAACTGTTTCAGAAACCAGAACATGTGGAGTTACCAAACTAGGCCAGCATGAAATATGGGACATAGCAGTGAGAAAAGGAACTACATTGCATTAAAAAAATCTATATATGGGTGGTTCTAAATAAGGGCTGAGTGTTGCATACAGGTAATTAACAATGCTTTTTTCAGGGGGTACTCGAGGGGATGCAGTACTGGCACCATTTTGTGGTTGTTAAAAAGTGTGGCACTTACTGTAACAAATTCATGGTGAGTGCTGGAACCTATTTTTCAAGGGGAGGGGAGCACCGGTAATTTAGATGTTGCAAACAGATGTGTGAACACTGCAAAATACTTGCTTTCCTGGGCAGCGCCAATTCCACAATAAACACCCATCTGGAAGCACCCTAAGTCTACAACTCCCAGTCTGACTTCTGTGCTGCTGTGAGGGGCTGCTGTCAAAACCACCATTCTCTATTTTCTTCTCTAATCCAGATGCTTACATTCCATGGCCCGTGCCATACATTCCCAAATGAATGTGGGAAGAACAAGGGTGATATTACCAAATATCAATGCACCCATCAGTCACACCCCTGCCAATTACACATTTAGCAGAAATGTGAAGAGACCCTGTAGACACACAGATGCACAGAGCTCATCCGTGCAATCAGCAACCAGTGGCAGACCTTGGGGTCTCAAATTTCAGCAGCACCCCTGTGTGATGCCCAAATTCTGTGCCCCCTGCCCCCTGGGGGTTCCCTGCATGATCCCCAAAGCTCCATGCCCTGTACAGCTGAACCGGTCATGCTCCCCTAAATCTGCTTCTGCAGCAACCCTGATCAACCCCAGTGGAGGTCTCAGCATGTACATCTGTATACATGTATCATCACACTTCTGCCAAGCACACAGCAATGGGGTGGGTTGCTCAGGGTCCTCATCGTCATGCAGGAATGCATGCCAGCATGCAGGAAGTGTGGCTATAGCAGTTGTGATCTAACTCCCCACTCAGATGTCCATTGAATGCTTGAGGCTCATCATGATGCAGGAACAGAAAGTAAAGGGGAAAGTCCCTTTAATGAGATGCAGAACAGGAAATGGGCTACTTCAATAGCCTGGGTTGATATCATTCGTGCTAGAGGGAAAGAAGTGTGCTGAGAACACCACGGGCGATGATGGCTTTCTCATTCCATATTCAGTGCTCTTCAAGCTAGTCTCCATTTCCACTCATAGCTCCTCAGGTGCCCACTGAAATCAATTGGACTTTAAAAATACTTAACTTTCCCAGCATTGCATCTGATGTTCAGGCAGCATAGTGTCTGGGTTTTTTTTTCCTTCCACACAGCTGCTTTCATCCAGGGAAACAGGGCATTATTCAGCACCTGCAAAATAGGACAGTGTTAGTCACTACATTTTCAAATCTGTTCCATTTTTAAATGGGTCAAAAGAAGAAGGCGACTTCCTTTTTTAAATTTTATTTTCCTTTTGCATGATACAGAAAAAAAGAAGAAATTAAAAAGAAAATACAACAAACATAATACCATACAATATGTGAAAAGAAAATACATAGGATTAAGATTAGATGAGAAGAATGATTGTATAATGTTATGAAATTACTAAAGAAGCTTAGAAATGAACGCAGAAAGAGAGGATGTGAGGAGGTCCCTAAACAATGTTAGGAATATTATAAGGATAGTTAAATAAGTGTTTGCTAAGATTTTTGTATTTTTGTGTTTAATTTTGTTATTTTTTGTAGTTTTTGTAGTTTTTGTAGTGTTATGTAGTGTTTTGTTGTATTTTGTGTTTGTTGTTTTATCAAAAAATTTAATAAATTCCTATTAGAGAAAGAAAGAAAAGAAAATACATAAAACATTGCATGAGAAAGAAAACCCATGCTTTATTCACCCCCCCACCCCCCACCACCCTGTGCTGACTTCCACCCTTCCCTATATTGCGCCTTTATTACTTCGTTCCTATGTATGCCTATGTCTGTATGTCTTACCTTCCACCTGTTTATTTGTTTGAGCTATCACTAGAAAAGAAAAGGAAAAAAAGAAAAGAAAAGAAGAAGGCAACTTCCGAAGCAATCCAGATGCACAGACCTGCTTGGTAGAGGGGATTAGGATGGGGCAGAAATACCCCTCTGCCAGCAGAGAGACATTCCACTGGACTGGAGGCACCTCTGACCCGGTGTGTGCACCAGTCCAGCCACAAACAGTTCCACAGGCATAAATCTCCTGTTGGTAGTAGCTCCCCAAATATTAGTGCTGTTGCAGGACTAGGGCATATCAATGTGCCCCTGGACTCGAGTAGCCAGGAGGGCACGCAGGCTTCGTCCCTACCTGGGGGTGAGTCTCACAACTTGCCCCAGCAGGACGTTTGCTAACAGGCCTAGGATCTGCTGACATCAAAGCTCTTCAACTACAGCAACCTAGATCTCCCCTTGCACCCAAAACCAATACTAAGGAAATAAAAAAGATGAGGAAACCACCCCCAGTTCTTACCCCCATCTAGCATGAGCCTTTTGGAAGTAGGAGAATCACCTGTCACTTCACTCTACCCTCCCCAACTCCATTGGACTGCTCTATTACTCAGAATGCACCAGAACCTATGCTAAACTTCCTATGCTGCAGAACTATTAAAGGTGCGGGAGGCAGTGTTCAAAACTCCCATTGTTCTAGGCACATTTTGCGGCAGGGAATTTCATTAGCGCAGGCAATTTCTGAGCTCTGGGCGCACTACTGCACCTGAGATTTCAGATTACGGTAAACCTGCAGAGCGGAAGGAAAGGAGGACCTTTTTCTGCCTCCCCACTTCCAGCCATTCTCTGAAGACTGGAGAAGAGACCCTCTGAAGAATATTAGAGGGGTTGGCAAGGGAATGACTAGACCATGTGAAAAATGAACATAATATTTTAGCTGCAGTTCATTCATTTTCAGCTTTGTATTCTTGTTATTAAAAAAAAGAAGTGCGCCTAGACATTCTGTTGTTGCGCCCATAACCTAGGTTTAAGGTGCCATTTAGCTCCTAGCTTTCATATCCATCCCTGTCTCTACCACTGGCGGGACCATCTCTAGAGATGTTGCGTCACGTGATAGAAGTGCAAGATAGATCTGTGCACAGCGATGTTCTAATATAAAACATCATTCCTTCTACATTCTTAGTCTGCTGTGTTTGTGTGTGTGTGTGTGTGTGTGTGTGTGTGTGAGAGAGAGAGAGAGAGAGAGAGAGAGAGAGAGAGAGAGAGGTTTTTTTAGTTCATCCGCCATTCCAAGGGATCAAGAAGGCAGCTAACAACTTAAAATAGCCAACTTTGTTTCTGTGTTTTAAATAACTGTATGAGCTGTAGAAATGTTTCAGATGTTGCCACTTTCCCCAGCACTGAGCTGCTTCTAAGAGGAAAGTGTCAACTGTTGCATGCATGCCTGTCTTGGGAGGTTAATATCAAAATGAGGTTAAAACCTGAAATCGATACAATTTCCACCTAAAAACCAGCGCATGCAGCATAAAATAATTCTAGAAACATTGCATAAGCCCCCCACTAGAAATCTTTAGTATCCAGAACTAAAGATGGTTTTAAATGGTCTGGGAAAATAAAAATTAGAAAGTCTTTAATGAAAAGAAAGGCATTAGCATGCACACCAGCAAGCAAGGCTTACTGGAAAGAGGATTCCATTATTGGGATGCCTGCACCAAAAATGTCTCCTCCTTAGTTCATAGAACAGCAGCAGCTTTGAAAGCCTCACACCATCCTGCAATTAAGCCAACTAGAAAAACAAACTCTTCCTCCACTTCAAAAAGCCATATGGTAAAGGTGCTCTAGGTCTGTTTTTTTTAATGAGTCTCTCCTTCACCACTGACAGCATCTTCCATAAGTATCTGTCTATTTGCTTTTATACAAAGATGCGTAGGTATGTAGGTACAATTACATATGTGTGTGCAATTGGTAGAAGCAACTAACCAATATTTGCAACACTAGATGGCAGCAAACTTCATAGACGGCAGACCGAGATATATGGCCTAAATTAAAATTTCTTTCAGCTGTGGTGTCTCTATGGGACTTCCACGGCTCAGCTGTTGTAGATTTCTTGCCAAGCAGAGCCGATACTTTTCCAATTCTGCACTTAGGGAGCTGCAAATTAAAGATTTGCCAATCATGTTGAGGAAAATCAGTGTTACTTTATTTCCTGTAATAATTATTAAATGACATGTACAGCCATGGTTACAGTAAAGGGCTTCAGACTGCAATCTTAAACATGCTTACTAGAGACTTATTTCCAAGTACCGTAAGCATGTATAGGACTGTATTGGAAGCAAGACTTGTACATTAACATTTATGGCACAGAAGTAACTAGACCCTATTAAATCACATTGTAAGTGATGCACTGCAAAGAATCCATTATTCACATGATGTGAAAAACCAAGACTTCTATTAAGCACTATACAGCAACCTAATTTTATAATACAATGTACTTTATGCATAACCCCACCCAATACATTTTCACCAGTCATCACGAAGCATATACACAAGTATCTCTGCATGTAATCTTCCCAGTAAAACTAATGTTTATATTTTTACTAAAGCAGAACTTTTATTTCAAGCTGTCAGCCTCCAAGAGTGGAAAAGCCAGGTGCTTCCCTAAAGATTTGTATCTTTTAAATGTAGGTAATAATTTAGAATGTCTGTTCTGCACTCCTTTCGTTGCTTCATTTCTTACACAGTTTGAACATGCTGGGTTCATTTATCAAAGGACTTGTTTTCATGTGTGCAACAGCAAAGATGACCAGTCATCAAAGTTGGTCAGCCTTCTAGATCCCAAACCCAGTAATTTTTAAAGGGAACAGTAATGTTTTTAATTTACTTCACAGAGCTTTCTTTCTTTCTTCTTTTTTTTTAAGGGCAAAGACAGTTGCAAAACCGGCTTGAGAATCGTTATATAAGAAGCCACCAGACTCGTAGAGGAATGATGCAGCTGGAAAGATCTTCCGACCACTTCAATGCATTATGCAGTCCCAGCAGATGCAAAGCCAATCAGCTGACTCCACCATCATGAACTGAATTAGATTCTTGGCATGCCACCACAAACCATGCTAAGGCTACATTCCTCTTTACAATTATCTGGGAGTAAGCCCTACTGAGTGGTGTTACAGATTTAGGGTGAACCCCCCTGAACCCTATAAATTAATAAATGCTAGGATTTGGGTTATTTGTGATATGAAGGGAGAATGCAAGCTGCAAAGGAATTCCTGGCCTAGTTTATGCAAAACAACCTGGCTGAGCTACGTCTATCAAAAGAACAATAGAGGAACATTAACAATACAAGTGAACTCCTTCCACCTTGCCCCAGGACTCATAGCTGTCAACCCTCCCTGCTGTTCCCCACTGTGGCCCAGCTATGAACAGAGACTGGAGATTTGGAAGGTTGCCAAGATAACTGCTGGGGGGGGGGTATTACTGGAAGGAAGAAGGAGGAAGAAGAGCTGAGATCCATCTTGGGCAGGCTGGCAGAAGGTTGCCTGTGCTGCTGTGGGCACCAGCACCTCTGGAAAGGACTGTACTGTAAAATCCGGACTCCCTCCATGCAGACTGAAGTTGTAAAAGCCACAACAGTCTCTGCAGTCTCTTCCATTCTCCAAAGGGACACAGACCCTGTGTGGGTGCCTGGGACCCCATGGGCTTTTGCCACCACTCAGCCGAAAGAGGGGCAAGCACCCAGACTTTTGTAACAATATTTAGTTCTGAGTAAACATGCACAGGGGGGAGTGGGTAAACAGTAGTTTTCCCAAAAGTTGGAATTGGCACATTTTTCCTGGTAATCATGAAGACTAGCTCAGGTTAGCAGAGACTAACAGAGGCTGTTTTATCTCTCCTGACACCAGAAACTAACATTGTGAATGCAGAAAAATTTACACATAGGAAAGAGAACTTGTGGCCTTCCAGATTGGATTCTGACTCCCAACAGCCCCAGCCAATATCACCAGTGGGTCACAGGGGCGTAGCTAGCTGCTCCAGCACCTGGAGTGGCAGGGGTGGGGCGATCCACCCACGGGGGCGCCGCGGTGAGCTGCCCACGGAGTCCACCTGGCAGACGCAAGCCCCACACTCCCAGGTGAGATGCATGGCTCAGGCGGGCTGCAGGCCAGGCCCCGTGGTAAGTGTGCCATTTTGTCACCCCCTCAGGGATGACACCTGGGTCAGGACGCACCCCCCTTCCTATGCCTCTGGTGGGTCAGAGTGATGGGAGCTGGAGCCCCACAATAGCTGTTGTTGTTGTTCAG
The DNA here is from genome assembly GCF_009819535.1 of Lacerta agilis. Taxonomy (NCBI): domain Eukaryota; kingdom Metazoa; phylum Chordata; class Lepidosauria; order Squamata; family Lacertidae; genus Lacerta; species Lacerta agilis. Next base: position 33,909,167 of record NC_046320.1, on the reverse strand, counting down.
TCGTTCAGTTGTGTCCGACTCTTCGTGACCCCATGGACCAGAGCACGCCAGGCACGCCTATCCTTCACTGCCTCTCGCAGTTTGGCCAAACTCATGTTAGTAGCTTCGAGAACACTGTCCAACCATCTCATCCTCTGTCGTCCCCTTCTCCTTGTGCCCTCCATCTTTCCCAACATCAGGGTCTTTTCTAGGGAGTCTTCTCTTCTCATGAGGTGGCCAAAGTACTGGAGCCTCAACTTCAGGATCTGTCCTTCTGTCCTCCTTGAGAATGGATAGGTTTGATCTTCTTGCAGTCCATGGTACTCTCAAGAGTCTCCTCCAGCACCATAATTCAAAAGCATCAATTCTTCGGCGATCAGCCTTCTTTATGGTCCAGCTCTCACTTCCGTACATTACTACTGGGAAAACCATAGCTTTAACTATACGGACCTTTGTCGGCAAGGTGATGTCTTTGCTTTTTAAGATGCTGCCACAATAGCTAAAGAGCCACAAGTCTTCCACCCCTGATTTACACAGTAGCCAGGATTGCATCTAAGGAGGAGGAAGAGTTTAACCTCCCATGCAGTCATCCCTCCTTGCCATCTGCAGTCACTGCAGGCTTCTGCGCAACCTCTCTTCATGGTAGATGGAGGTGACTGAAAAAAGCAGAGAATTTCATGTAGCGTGTATAAATGGCTTTGCAGTTTCAGCACAAAATGTCCAGGAGAAACTCTGTCAGCTTTTTAATGCTCAATCTCTGCCCCCCAAACACCTTAGGGTGCTTCCAGACTGTAGCTGTTTTCAGGATGTATTCAATCACAGACTAGCAAATTCAGGTTGCGCAGTTAAAGCTGATTTGGAGTTCTTGCCAACAAACTCACTTTCCTAAGACTGGACTTTTTGCAATATGAAAAGTGAGATAGAAATGCACTGAAAAATGGGTCAACACTTGCTTTGCAGCAGCATCTATCCTCCCCAGAAAAATAATTAGAATGAATATTCATTAAACAGTCATCACTACTGGGCCAAGTTCAAGGTGCTGTTAGTATTAGTATTATTATATATTCATTTATACCTCACCTTTTTCCCTGACAGGGACTCAAGGAGTCTTATTAGTTGTCTTGGTTGCCATTTAGGATCAAAGGGGGGATATAAATATTTCAATTAAAAATTACTTTTAAAAAAAGAAACCATAGATGTTTTTCCAGTCCACTTTGTTCTGTATTAGTGTGCAGTTAGATTGCCTAATTTTAGGAAGAAGCCTGACAGATTCGTAGTGAAGAATCGTCCAATGGTTGTTAGTGGAGAAAAGTGAGACTGACCCAGCACAAACTGTCTGCTTTAGACCTGGACATCTGGAAAGTCTACTTCAGTGTGAGGACAAAATGGGGCTTCAAAGATGTGTTTCTGGATAAATAAATCCCAGTGTCCCATAGCAGAAATCTGCACACAGGAAGCCATTCATGGCAAAGAGTGGACCCAGATGTTCCTTCAAAAAAAAAAAATGTTGACAGGCTCCAGCAGAGAACTAGAACAGGGAATGTGGCAACAGTTAGTACATAATGGATATTGAAATACCACACCTATAGTGGCTAAGTTTTTGTAGTTTTTATCTACTAGTGTTTTCCTATCCTAAATATTAACCCTAAAGTGTTACGAATAAGAAACCATGTACATTTTTAATGTTAAAGCCCTCTTTCAACTTATTACTATTTCTTCAGCAAAATTTTATAAATATATATGTGAAGTTAAATGCACTTCTGTATGCATCTGCTATTTTAGGAAACCTGGAGTCTATATGCATATAGTATTATCAGATCATCATCATCATCATCATCATCATCATCATCATAGTGATATCATACGGAAGAATCGTATTTTTAGCATAACTCATTTCTTGCTAAGATTAAGAACCAGGATGGAAATCTTAAAAATCCGTGTGGATAAGCCTGGCCTTGTGATTTTCAAAGAATCCATCCCTGGGATGGATGCCCCGTCCTACCACTGCCATACCTCTGATGCTGAGAGAACATGGAGCATAACTTCTGTAGATAACCTACATGTATGTGAGGTTCAGGTGGCAGAAGGCGGCCCTTGGGCTTTCTTGAGATAATTTATTGAGATAATTTCCAAGGTGCTATGATGACACACAGGCAGGCAAGGTTGATCAGTACAAATGAGTAAGGAAGCAGAAGAGGTAGTCTTCCTTCCCATTTGCCCACAATTTCTGTCAGCTGAGAAAACACTCATGACCCATCTCTAGAAACTTGTCTGTGATGGATGAGACAGCCAGATTGAATGAAGGCCTTTTTGTGCTTCCTTTGATTCATAATATTTTGCTCATTGGTGGCAGGAGAATCTCAGCAGCATCTTCTTCCTGACAGGTTTGAATCATCAAATTGTAGAGCTGGAAAGGACCGTGAGGGTCATCTGCCTGAAATGCAGGAATCTCAACTAAAGCATCCATGACAGATGGCCATCCAGTCTCTGCTTAAAAACCTCCAAGGAAGGAGAGTCCACAATCTCCCAAGGGAGTCCGTTCCACTGTTTAGCAGCTCCATCATCAGAAAGTTCTTCCTGGTGTTTAGTTTGAATCTCCTTACTTGTAACTTGAAGCCATTGGTTCAGGTTCTACATTGGTTCAGCTTGCTCCATCTTCCTTTAGATATTTGAAGATGGCTCTCATATCTCCTCTCTGTCTCCTCTTTTCTAGGCATGTAACATTAAACCATTGTTTAAAATAATATATGGTTTAATTCAAATGAGTAGTGTGATAGTGCATGCTGCTATAAAGTGCTTGCTTAGCTCCTCACATACAGTGGTGTCTCGCAAGACGAAATTAATTCGTTCCGTGAGTCATTTCGTATTGCGAAAAATTCGTCTTGCGAAGCACAGTTTCCCATAGGAATGCATTGAAATTTAATTCCCATAGGAATGCATTGAAATTTTCGTCTTGCGAAGCATGGCCATAGAAAAATTCGTCTTGCGAGTCACCTAAAAAATCGCAAAACCCTTTCGTCTAGCGAATTTTTCATTGTGCGAGGCATTCGTCTTGCGAGGTACCACTGTACTTTCCCTCAGCCAGACTTGAGGAAACAAACTGGCTTAGCATTATATGTGAGCTACCACTTGTGGTTTGTTTCCTCCTCATGGGGTAATAGGACAAGCAGGGGGAAAGCCAGCTTTAAACCAATGTGCACTACCACGCTTTTCATTGATATTAAACCAAAGTTCCATGCAAACTGGGGAATAGCTGATCTTTTTTCTGAAGGTTTTGCATTTAGCAGAAGCAGGGCAAGCACTGATTGTTATATCTCTGTTAAAGACACAGTAACCCTTCCAGAAAAAATAAATGGCAACCCTAACAGCTTCTATCCTTCACTTGCAAGCTCCTTTCGTCCTTAGCCATGCTTCTGACAATTAAGTCTTTTTTCTCTCTTGTCATGCTAGTTTTGCATACACAGGGAGATTTTGAAGCTGGAGTCCTTTCAAACAAGCTATCCCTTGTGTCTGAAATGGTAGACTGTATCAAATGGTAGGTCTGTTTATTCTTTGAGCTTGCAGTTCATGAAATCTGTGTGGGCATGCAGGAGAAACAGAGGCCCAGTTATTTCGTTTTTGATTGAAATATTTATACCCCACCTTAAGTATGAATCCTGTAAGGGCAGCCAAGAAACAAACAAACAGATAAAATGATAATAAACTGAGCTGATTTAATAGCAGAGACAAGTAAAAAAAAATACCTCATGATAGAAAGACCCAACAGTCTTATCCTCAGAAACCAGGCAAATCCACCTAGAAGAGACCATTCAGTGAAAAGGGTACCACATCTTAAAAGGCCCTCTCTTGGGTCGCAGCTAGCGATGTAAGAATCTGCAAATTTTGGTTCTCTTAGTTTCTCAGTTTCCCTCCACATATATGCAGCAATTTGCAATTTTTTAAAATATAATAAATAAACATAAATAAATAAATAAATATAATCCAGATGTAAATTCTTCAGCATTTTAGTGCAAATTTCTCCTAATGAACACATTCTTACATGCAGGTTTTCACTAATGTAAAAATTTTTGTTATCAATTTCTGTGGTGGCTCCCCATTTTTGGAATGCTCTCCACAGAGAGGCTCACCTGGGGCCATCATTACATGTCTATATGTACCAGGAGAAAACATCCCTCTTTCACCAGACCTTCAGCCATTAAACAATCTATAGTCTTTTAAAGTGGGGTGGGGGGGAGTGTAATTATGGTTTTGTTTTTTCTATGATTGTTTTGTTATTGTTTTTATTATTCTGTTTAAATTATGTTTTGATGTTGTACACTGTCCTGGGATCTTCGGATAAAGGGCAATAAGTAATAAATTAATAATAATAATAATGACTGTTTCCCATACAGAATCTGTCCATCTACTGCAGCCAGGTGATGGTAAGTCCATTTGCCTTTCTGGGGTGGGTGGCTTTGTCGGCGGGCCACTCGTGAACCAACGTATAGCAGGCTGGATCGTTCCCTGCAGCCCAATTGACCAATGGTGGCAGGACTTTGTGGGTATTCCTCTGAGCGCAGGGTCAACTGCCCAATGGGGGCACTTGACCACACACCCAGGATCAAGATAATAAGTGACCAGCTAGGCCATTCAACCTCATATTGGTGTATAGGCATTGGGTAAGCTTAGATCTTGAATGCAGGGGAGGTTGTAGCCTCCACCAGCTCCTCCACACGTAAGGGTATCCTGTTAAAAAGATCCAGGAGGAATGGCTCCTGTCCAATGCCCAGATGGGTCTAGGCCCATTCCACTCTTCCAATGGGAACCATTTGGGAGATGCCTTAATTTGAGGTAGGTCATAGAGCATTCCCTGTCAATTGGCTTCACCCTTGGTGACACTGCCAGCAGATGGGCTAGAGCAGAGGTCCCCAAACTAAGGTCCGTGGGCCAGATACGGCACAAGGGACTCATTTATCCGGCCTGCGGCAACCCCCACCACCCACTCTTACCGGCGTGGCGTAGTGTAGCATGATTGCCCACTTCTGGGTCAGAGGAGCACCGGAAATAGCTTGTGCACATGTGCAAGCGTTATTTCCAGTGTACATCCAGGTCTGAGGAGGCCCGTGCACATGCACACAAGCTATTCCCGGTGCTCCTCCAACCCAGAAGTGCGATCATTGCTGGAGACACCGGCCCGAGGCGTTAAGTTTGCTGACCCCTGAGTGATATTTGCAATGACTTACCTCATTGCTTATTGCCAAAACCTACACATCTGTAACCAATAAAGTTGTGGCCTTGTTTAAACCCATAACACCAACCTATTGTGTACTGTCTAGTTATTTATCCCCTCAGGGAACAGGGTGGTCACGGGGCCTCGACACGCAACAGGGAACAGGGCCTTTCTATAGCAGCACTCTGTCTGCCAAACTCCCTGCCATATAAGCTTCACTTTGACCTCTCTCTTATTTCCTCCCATACTCACCTGCATTCCAGTTCTGATATGAAACAGTCAAAACTTAAAAACTCCCACCAGGCATTTAAAAGGATGAGTCTGAATGAATAGCTAACAACACTGTATTTGTCAGAGTTTACATTCTAAGTTCCTTTGCTTTATGTGGCAAACAATGCATTCAAAAAGCTCAAGGGGAAAAGTGACACTGATGCAGCTTCTTATTGCCAGAGCTATTTTGGGCAACACACTAGTATGAGGCATCATGATAGCCGTAATATTTCCTTTGGAGGAATGTGATTGTGGAGAAAAGTGCTATTTTCCTTTCCTTAGCTTTCATACATCAGCAACTTTTTAGCCTCGTAGCCTGGTAATCTTTCTAAGCATAACAGACTATGTCTATTTTTATTTGGAAATAGACAGTTGGAAAGCAGCCTGCATGGGCATTGCACTTTTTTTCCTTTCCTGCATAAGACCTGCAGAGTGACGTTTCCTGTTTAACATTGGAAAAATCCACAGTAAGCATGTTACCCACTTGGGTCTTGCTCTTAATAATTGCTGGATCCGGTTTATTTCTGAATCAATTTCAATAATTCTCCACATTAAGAACCAAGCATAGAAAAGTGTTCACTTCAGAAAATGAAAACATACAAACAACTATTTAAATTAAAGCAATGATTGTACAGTGCAGGAAATAAATATCAACTCCAGATTATATTGACTGACATTCGTTTTTTTCTGTCTTACTTTACCAAATTGCTGGTTTTCAGCATATATTTGAAGGTCCGTACAGAACCAATGCATGTGTAACTTGTACATGCCTTTTTCAGGGTCAATTGGGTATATAATCAATTGGCTATATAAGGAGTGAGATGATCTTTCAGGTATTCTGGTCACAAACTGTGTAGGGCTTTATAAACTGGAACCAGCACCTTGAACTTGTAGCAGCAAAACATGATGGTGTTATCCTGTCCCAGTAAGCAGTCCAGCCACCGCACTTTGCACTGTTGTTGTTCAGTCGTTCAGTCGTGTCCGACTCTTCGTGACCCCATGGACCAGCGCACGCCAGGCACGCCTATCCTTCACTGCCTCCCGCAGTTTGGCCAAACTCATGTTAGTAGCTTCGAGAATACTGTCCAGCCATCTCATCCTCTGTCGTCCCCTTCTCCTTGTGCCCTCCATCTTTCCCAACATCAGGGTCTTTTCCAGGGAGTCTTCTCTTCTCATGAGGTGGCCAAAGTACTGGAGCCTCAACTTCAGGATCTGTCCTTCTAGTGAGCACTCAGGGCCGATTTCCTTGAGAATGGATAGGTTTGATCTTCTTGCAGTCCATGGGACTCTCAAGAGTCTCCTCCAGCACCATAATTCAAAAGCATCAATTCTTCGGCGATCGGCCTTCTTGATGGTCCAGCTCTCACTTCCGTACATTACTACTGGGAAAACCATAGCTTTAACTATACGGACCTTTGTTGGCAAGGTGATGTCTTTGCTTTTTAAGATGCTGTCTAGGTTTGTCATTGCTTTTCTCCCAAGAAGCAGGCGTCTTCTAATTTCGTGACTGCTGTCACCATCTGCAGTGATCATGGAACCCAAGAAAGTGAAATCTCTCACTGCCTCCATTTCTTCCCCTTCTATTTGCCAGGAGGTGATGGGACCAGTGGCCATGATCTTAGTTTTTTTGATGTTGAGCTTCAGACCATATTTTGCGCTTTCCTCTTTCACCCTCATTAAAAGGTTCTTCAATTCCTCCTCACTTTCTGCCATCAAGGTTGTATCATCAGCATATCTGAGGTTGTTGATATTTTTTCCGGCAATCTTAATTCCGGTTTGGGATTCATCCAGCCCAGCCTTTCGCATGATGAATTCTGCATATAAGTTAAATAAGCAGGGAGACAATATACAGCCTTGTCGTACTCCTTTCCCAATTTTGAACCAATCAGTTATTCCATATCCAGTTCTAACTGTAGCTTCTTGTCCCACATACAGATTTCTCAGGAGACGGATGAGGTGATCAGGCACTCCCATTTCTTTAAGAACTTTCCATAGTTTGCTGTGGTCGACACAGTCAAATGCTTTTGCGTAGTCAATGAAGCAGAAGTAGATGTTTTTCTACTTCTACTTCTACTTCTACTTCTACTTCTACTTCTACTTCTAGTGCAAAGCTGGATCACTTTGCACTAGCTGCAGCCTTCTGACCAACCTCAAGGGAAACCCCACATAGAGTGCATTGCACTAATCCAAGCTGGAGGCTACTTGGAAGGAATGACAGCAGTCAGGCTCAGCAGCACATGAGGAGTCCTGCTGGATCAAGCTAAAGGCTCATTTATTCCAGAATCCCATTTTCACAGTGTCCAACTAGATCCCCATAGGAAACCTGCAAGCAGTATGGAGACAGAACTTAGCCATCAAGGCTAGCAACCAATGTAGGGGGTCTTCTTCAGCTAATTGTCCATTGCTTTTTCAACGTGCGTAACATGTGTTTGTCAAGAGCTGGACAGTGCCAGTGCAGTTAACTCTTTATTTAAAGAAACCAAAACACCGCAGGCCTAGTGATCCCAGCAACTCTTCCCAGTAGGTCTTGCTCTAACAAGGCAGTTGTGAGGACTGAAGGTCCCCGCCTTCCCACCACTCCCTAAGCTTCCTCTCCAGGGTCCTTCCCAAGCAGTTGCAAACGGTTTATGCACACAATCATTCTCTGCTCTGCTTTTTTTCATTTCTCTGCATGTTCTAGGAGACCAGGCGTAGGGGAGCTGGTTGCAGCAGGAGGGGGAGACACCCTGGAGCCTATCTCAACTCTGCCTCTTGGCTAACCTCCTCTCCAGCCTCTGCTTCAGCCTCAAAGTCTGAACTGCACTCTGCCACAACCTCTTCCTGCTCACTAAACCCTGTTACCTCTTCAGCTTCCAATACCTCATTATTCCAGTCTGTTGCTTCTTCTCCCTCTGACTACTCATCGCTGTCGCACCACCACTCCCTTGGCTTTGAACCTTCTTCTCCTGGGGATTCCCTTTGGAGTTCCCACCACTCCTCCACATCCAGCCAGTCCATGACAGATTTTTAGGTCAGAACTTTGGATCTTTCTCAGAACTGCAAAGAAAGGACAAAGTGATCTTTGCATAAGAGGTGGAAGGAACAGGGGCAGTGGTGACCATCCTTCCCGATTAACTAAAAATGTCTGAAGACTTATGATAAGACAAAAATGCAGAATAGAGTGGTGGGAAGTCAAACCCAGGGGTTTGCCTGTCCCAAGCTTGAAAGTATCTGTTGCAGAAATGGGCTGGGGAATGAAAACAGCTCTCAGCCTGATGACCAGGGCAACCAGAAATAAATGGAAGAGTGCTATTGTTCTAGAAAAACACTGAAGACAGATTCCAGGTGTTACTCCAAATAGAAGTTTAACGGGAGAGGTCAGAAAGATACCACCCAAAAAGCACAGGTGTTTGTTTGTTTTTAAGTTACTGTTGTTGTTTTTAAGTGTCTCATGGGGCCTATAACTTCTCAACAGCCTGCTCTCTCTGCAAGGGTATATCCAAAATGCAATCAGGGAAGAATTAAGAAAATACAATCTTTGTACAAATGGTCCATTATTATGCAGCATCTGTTTGGAAACTTACAATATAAACTTTTATAGGAGTTGCACAAAGTTCCTTTTGCAGCTCCATTTGTCTTGCCATTCCTCTGCATCAGGATTTTTGTTATGCAAGCAAATCATGTTGAGGCTGCAGAGAAGGGACTAGGTTTGTTAGCACTCCAGACTCATTGGGAGATTCCTCCTTAATAAGAGCTAAATGAGCACATACGCAGAGGAGCAATCATCCATTATGGTGCTTAAACACCAATAAAAATCCTGTTTAATATGCCCCCAAACTGTTGTGCATTGCTGAAGTGGCATGGACAAATCAAAATTTCATTTTTGATTCATGGCGCTGTGGACACTATCCAGTTAGGTACCTGTTAACAGCTGCACAATGATTAAAAAAAACGGTGCTTGCTGGAGAAGGTTTCATCTGGTTTAGACATAGGAAGCAGCCTTATTCTGACTCACATTGTTTGTCCACCTTGCCCAATATATTGTCTATGGCTACTGACAGCAATAGCCCCCCAGGGCCACAGTGCTCTAAGCAAGCATTGAAATGGCCTGATTGTAAATATGGAGTGGCAATGGAAAATTGATTTATGTTGACCACGTCCGTTTCCCAGTTTCCTGGCATTTTATTGTTGTTCCACTGTAACCCTTACACTCATGCCTTGACAAAGAAAGAGATATGGGGAGAGGGCAGCTGGGAAATCATTTGCCTCTCACACATTACACATGCATGTGGCTCAAAATCTGCACAAATTGTTTTCTTCTTTGATTCCCCTCTCTGTGCGTTGTATTCCTTATTCTTTTTCGAAAACAGATATGCTAAACCAAACTCCTGCCACGGAATTTGTTCTTCTGGGATTTTCTGGTGTCACAAAGCTACAACATTTGCACTTTGTGATATTGCTTGACAACCTTGATGAGGAACATATTTTCCACATTCTCCTCGGCTTCTTGTCCCATCCTTTTTCCTGATCTCCCTTCTACACACTTGGCAAGAACGTGGATTTTTTTGGGGGGGGATCATTCCTGATCCTTCTTAATCATAACTGTTAAAGTTGGGATAGAAGACTTTAAATTCGCTTACATAGATGGAAGGCTTGTCCACACTCCCCCCTTGGCCCCTTAACAAGAAATCACGGACCTGAGACATTTTCCACTTGTCCATTCTTTCTAGGCACAAGTCCAATGTCAATTCGTGGAATACCTAATTGGCATTTGCTCAATGCAGTGGTAAGCAGAGGACTTCATCAGGGGCAAGCGGAAGTGTGGACATGAAAGCTCCTAACAGTATTACAAATTTACTGTCCTTAGATGTGATAGATGGTGTGTGGATTTATCAACGAACAGAAAGGGAAGGTACTGGATAGCCTTGATTCAAGTTGTTCCATGCATTCATTTCATCTTTATTTAACTGGCATGGAACAACAAGAATCACTTACTTATTCTACATTTGACAGCCATGCAGCCTATGCATGTTTACAAAAATTAATTTCAGCGGGACTTATTCCCAAGTATGTATTCATAGACTTAGAGTCTTTGGGCTTGTGCACACTTCTGCATGTCCTGTGGTCTGAGCAGTTTTCTGCTTGGCCCATGCTAGGCATGGACCTGGGCGGTTTTTCGTTTGTCCCACTTTCCCCAGGAAAACCTGCTCTTTAGCACCCAATTGGAGCAAATGTCAGTCCATGGAAAACCCAATTGACATTTGCTCTAACTCAGCAGTAAAGAGCAGGTTTTCCTGGGGCAAAGCAGCAGGACAAGCAGAAGTCTGGATGAGCCCTTCATTTAAAGGCTGGTTGACGAAGCAGGTTCTTTCCATTATTATACAAATGAAAATACATTAAGTCCTCATTGAACAGGTTAGCTTTAAAAAATCCATACTAAATGAAAAGAAAACTAGCAGAAAATTGTTCAAGTCTAATTGGATGGGCACCTTATATAGTATATAAGCAGAAGGCAGACAACTTGTATACATTTGTTTTCCACCTACCCCCCCCCCCTTACTGATACACCTCTTATATGTGGTGTCACTGCTTCAGGTTTCTAAGTGAGTGGTACCACAATCTGTAAAATGTTGTTCTATATATTTCTTTTATGTGAACTATCCTGCTAGCAGTGTCTGGATGAGAAGTATGGTTCCAAGCTGTGATGCAGCAGATCTCAGTGAATTATCATCACGGCTTCTCTAGGAAAACTATCCCTTGTTTTTTCTAATAAGTAAATGGATTTTCAAACAAATCTCTTTTGATTCCATTCCCCCAGGAACATGGGTCAATGCACATTCAATGACCTAAAGTACCCATTTCTGAGAAATACACATTTTTCTCCCCCAAAAGATTCCCACAAATATACATATCTCCTGTGAGTTCTGGCCCCGATCATTTGTCTATGTCTCTTTTGAGATTTATGAATCCTTGTTATGTGTAACAGATGTGTCTAGCTACACAAGGCGAAATTAGATGTGATGCATTGCAGTGGAATATGCATTCTTTATATGGAATGTTATAAAGAAAAAAAGCCTTCCCTCATCTCATGGGATAAGGAATGTGACCTCTGTATGAAAATAGTCCATACTTTTATAAAGACAGCTCTGTGCATGGAGCCACACAAACCCTTACATACACTGTAGAGGGAAAGGAGAAATAACAAAATAATTACAGAATTTCTGCAGACATTTAAAGGCATTTCCCCCATTAAATGGGGGCAAATCAGAGGTGAAGCTACAACCACTGTATTGTTTTCTGATTTGCACTGTACTGTTCATCAGCTGCCCTTTTGACCCAAGGACAGCTTTCTGCTCTCCAACAATTCAGTCATCAGCTACTTACAAATTTCTGGAAAGCATCCAATATCCCATTCATTGAACATATTCAACATGTCAAGACATGTGACCAATGAAAATAAGACTCACATAAAATGTGGAATGAAATCATTTCCAGGTAATATGAATCTGAATGCATCAGGAAAATGAACTTGTGAATTTGGGGGTAGTATTATCAGTTGAAATGAGCTTCTTAGAAGAAGAAGAAAAAGCTCACAGTAGACACAGTCCAAAACATGATACACAGAGGGAAGAAAATGCTCTGCATCTCTAGCAAAGGGTGATATGAGACTGGACACTTGGGGCTGTTGACTCATAACTTCTGTTATGGTTTATCGTAAACATCTGAGCAAATGTTATTTTATGTTTTTATATCTCCATTCCCATTGTCTTACCTAGCATCTGTTCCATGGCAAAGGCTAATGAGCCGGCGGAAGCTGAATCATGACAAGACTGGAAAATGAGATAACTAGTCTTGTTTGGAACCTTTTAATTTAGAGAAAAAGCAATGATGAGGTGACAAGATAGAAGTTTACAAAGTTATATGTGACATGGAGTAAAGCTTCCCTCCCTCTCTCATGAAAATGCAATGAAGCTGAATGTTAGAAGATTCGGGACAGATAAGAAAGTACCGGTACTTCTTCATGCAGCACTTAGTTAAACTATGGAACTCACTCCCACAAGAGGCAGCAATAGCCGGCAACTTGAATGGCTTTAAAAGAGGATTATACAAATTCAATATTAATTTAAATATTTAAGGTTTATTTAATACAATGGTTGATGGAGCTTCCAAAAATATTACATTAAAATACATCATCACTGATAAATAAAGTTCATTAAGTTTTATGAGGCTGTTCTTGGAATCAGCTACCTTGCAGTGTAAAGCCAGCAGAAAACAAAAATTTCTACAGAATTTTTGAATTCAGAATATCCTAAAATATGCCAGCTTTACATTGCTGTATAACAGTGGCTGCAAGAATAAGGAGCTACATGCATAGTCACTATCCTTTCAAAGGCAAACTTCAGAATCATGACTTTACAAAAGTCAGAGCTTGCTTAGAGTTTCATATCCTTTTCAGAAATATTTCAGTAGGCTCTGCATTTATCTGATAGACTGAGGCCTATAAATTTTACAGGAAGAAACATGCCACTTGATCCAGTAGGCTTGGTAATGCTTTCCTGTATGCCCAATAAAAATAGATCAAAGACATTAGCACTTGTACAGACAAAGGTTAACCTGGCAAAAAATGAAACAATATTTGAGAGGCACTTTCTGAAATGAAGAAGAAAACCAGTAACTGCAGATCAGACCAACACAACAGATGTTTCTTTCATCTTCCCATTAGGAGATCTGGAAGTACCATCTGCAGTAGAAAGGTTTCCCTTTTACTCCAGAGAAGGCAAGTAAACTCGAGTAATGGCTAATTTAATAATCCACATTGAATATAGTGCTTTCTAAGTGGAACAACATGGTAAAATAGGTACTGTAAGTATTATGACACCATATGCATGTGGGGGGGAATTGATATCAGTCCACATTTTAATACAACTCCACCTGATGAAAATGATGTACAAAAATGCAGTAGATATTATATTACATGTAAAATTATATTGCTTATTACTGATATGCTTGCTGCCCTGAGCATGCAATGTACTCCTCCTTTGTTAGTAGCTAAAACACCCATGATGGGCATCGGTCAGTCTCCTTGCAAAAGCATCATAAACCTTCCTATTCCACATTCCAGCTTTCTGTCGTCACTCCAGGGAACAACTAGGACTAATTGCTCTCTGACTGAAATTAGTTAGGTTCATTCCTCACTGAGTTGTTTGTTCCCTTGCTGTTAAATCTTGGGAAGGAACCAGCAGTAGCCTCATGAGAACAGAAATAGCTAATGGGGGGGGGTGGGAGTACTGTACAACATGTACAGGAAATTCGTGCTATGCATAATCGGATATTAATGTAAAAATAGGAAGTACTGCCTTGCTGTCAAGTTGGGGATTCATCAGATAAACCTATTTCTGAATCTTGGCCAGGAAAAAAAAATCCATTTTAACATTGCCACACTACTATGAAAACTTATTAACATCCTGCCAGTGCAACTTCTAATGGAACATTATCTATTTTCAGATACCAGTTTGGTTAAGAGTGTGACTTCTACTATGCAGAGATGGTAGATCATGGGCTCACATTCAGAACATTCAGCAGCAATGAAAGTGCAATGAACAAGACCCCTTTATCCCTTTCTTCAGAGCTGGCAACCACATTTAGTTCCTGTGCTAAAGCTTCCCATACCCGTTGTGTGAGCAGCAAAGGCTTTTGCAGAAGAAGGACGGATTCAGGAACAGCCTTGCTCTTAAGGAACAGAGGCAACTGCCTCAGGCGGCACAAGCTGGGATCTGTGCCAGTTGGCATCCCCAGTCCCACCACTTGCCTCTCCTGACCTGACCAGCCTGGCTGCTACCCCATTGCCCCAAAAGGCCCTCCTCCCTCACTGGCTTGCTATAGAAAGGGCCAAGGGGATCCTTCCTCAGAACAAAGCATTCTGGGTTGGGTGGCCAGTTTGGTGCGGTGGCTAATAAGGCCTAATATTAGTTACTGCATTGTTGAATTCCCACACACCATGTCTAGTATGCATGCTCAAACCTTCCATGAGAGCCAGTGTGGTGTAGTGGTTAAGAGCGGTAGACTCGTAATCTGGGGAACCGGGTTCGCATCTCCACTCCCCCACATGTAGCTGCTGGGTGACCTTGGGCCAGTCACACTTCTTTGAAGTCTCTCAGCCCCACTCACCTCACAGAGTGTTTGTTGTGGGGGAGGAAGGGAAAGGAGAATGTTAGCCGCTTTGAGACTCCTTCGGGTAGTGAAAAGCGGGATATCAAATCCAAACTCTTCTTCTTCTCTTCTTCTTCTTCTTCTTCCATAGGCTTGTTTGGTAGGCAGAACTATTTCAGAGTTGTTGTTTTTTCCTGCATACCTTTGGGATTCTTCCAACCTGCAAGGTGGCCAAACCTTCCCTCTCCCATCACGTCTACTTTCTTAAGCTCCACTTTACTAAGAGAACGGGTGATATATTTCTTTGGCAATGTCTAACACACACAAACATTAAACTACACACCCTTTGGTGGCCTTTGAGTATGAGAAGAGACGTGACTTAATTTCCTATTTTCCCCCAATCTCATGAACATTACAATGTTTCTATTCATTAGCCAAAAAAAAGAATTTCTTTTATAAAGTGCAGGAAGGAAACAATGTTTGGTGGGAAACCAAGTTCATTTTCCATGGAAACAGGCTGAAGAAACAAATAATTGTTTAGGGCAGGGCGAAGCTGTTTCTCCTGTTTGCTACAAACACATACACAACTATGTATTGTGCATTTTGATTTCAGTTTTGTCAGTTTTATATGCTGTACATATTGATTATAACTGTTGATGATGCTGGCCCAAATCTAGGGAAAGTTAAATAATAGGACCAATTATTATTGATTTGAGTGGAACTAAATTAATGTGCCTTTCTTGGGATTTGGGCCAATGTGTTTTTATTTATTTTCATTTGTAATGCAGTTGTGTGAATCATAATGGCAGATACTATGAATACTGGTACATATTCATATTAGCAGTCCACATGGTATGGATACATCAGTGGTTATTACTATACCTACAAGTATATTTATTCCCATATTCTAGGTTCAACTGATTCAGCCTTCTCCAGCTTGTTCTTTGGGACTACATCACCCATCGGGTTCAGTCAGTATGGCCAACGGTTAAGGGGGATGGGTTGAATGGTTGTCCAAGTACCGGGAGGGCACCAGGTTGTGCAAGAACACACTAGTGTGTCATCAAAACCGTGCTACATACGATCAGCTTCAATACATGGAATTGTGGGGGCAGAAAAGTGATCCTCCCTTGTCCCAGGCAGCAAACTGTCTTGAACAGATCAAACATTCTTGCTTGGAACCAATTTATTTGGGTTTTTTTTAAAAAAAAATAATAATTAAATGCTATGGCAGTTATATTAAAAAGAATAGGTTAGGAAGCAGAACCAATTCAAAATGCTATAATCTGCAGCCAAGAGGACAAAAGAAAAGTGGTTGGGGAAGAGAGAAATCATCCAAGAATCTGCCTCTATAAAATATGAATGGATTATCAATAAGCCATGGTTCCTCCTTTCCCAGAAGATACAACACAGCCTATGATTTCTTGCAACAATGCCCAGCCTACAGAAGGCATAAATGCTGGCCAAGATATTGCCTCTTGCCCCACTTCCCAAAGCCTTAGGAAATAATGTGACAAGTGAATACTGTAATAAAAAATGGCATAGATTTCAGAATATGCTCTAGAACTTTCTAAACAAATGTATTTTGCTCATAAAGAATTAGCCTGCTTGTACCAGGCTGTTTCTGCAACACTCGTAGAAAAAGGGGGGAATAATAGAGAGACATCTGAAATGGCTGCCACACAGCTGTGGAATGCTGTCCTTTGAAGACTTGCAAAGGCCCAAATACGGACATTTCTTGGAAGCAGTGTAAAACTTTATAAATAAATTTGGTGGCACAGACTGAGACAATAAAGGGCAATGTTTCAATACAATTAGGTTTCCAGTCTTGAAATAGTTTTTGATTGGATCATTGGTACTACTGTACCACATCCCAAGTCTTAATAATAATTTTATTTTTTTATTTATATCCCGCCCATCTGGCTGGGATTCCCCAGCCACTCTGGGTGGCTTACAGCATATATAAGGCTTCTTAGAATTACTAAGCAACACTGGATATGAAGCTAGCTAATAGTAATGTGATGGCCTATGCTGAACACATCAGCAAAATAAATGAAATAAATTAATGAACCTACATTATTTATTAACTCCAGTAGATCTACTCTGAGTAGGGCTAGCATTGCACACAACCCAAAATTGCAAATTGATGTAGAAATGAGACAACCTTAATTTAAGATTGGAAAAATTAGGATCTGAGAAACAACAAAATTGGCATGATTCATCTATCTCTATATAAATTAAGTCACATTAAAGCTGAAGGCAGGCTCAAAAATCCACAATGCATGACAGACCAGGTGTTCTTCCTGCTTTGTCTTTCACAGGAAACCTAGGAGGTACTGATGGGCAAATTGGGACCTGCAGGGAATGAGTTAGTGACCCATACACTGGAAAGTGCAGGATTATAACCCAATTTTGTGTGAATAAACTGGAAACCCCAGTATTCATGCTCAAAATAAAACAAAGCAGAAAACTCTGATTTTAAGGGGATTTAAACTTCCTTCTTTGCTCTTTTCTGGCACTTAAAATGCATCAGCACTTTGGCTCACATGAACTTTCTTCATCAGCTTAGTTTTGCTTGTGTAGCTGTTTAAACACATTGCTCTTTTACTGCTAGAAGTAAATATGCCGGTTCTGTAGAGTATGTTACATGGGTAAAATATTCCTGAACTTAAGCAATAATTTCAGTAGCTTTCGATACCATCGACCATAGTTTTCCTTCTGGAGCGACTGTCCAAACTAGGGGTGGGTGGCACCACTTTGTGGTGGTTCAAGTCCTACTTGGATGGTCGTTCCCAGAGGGTGTCACTTGGGGAATGCTTTTCAGCCCTGTGGAACCTGCAGTCAATAAAATCAATAAATAATTTCCAAATGACAAAGAAGCTGTGTTGGTTATAATGTCACATGAACAAACATATCCACAAAGGAACAGTCAGGGTTCAATGTCCTCATGAAATGTCTAAATACAAATAAAGCAGGGGTGGTCCTCCAGATGTTCTTGGATTCCAACTCCCATGGGCCTCAGCCAGCATGGCCAATAACCAGGGATGATAGGAGCTGTAGACAGGGCCGGTGCGTCCATTTAGGCGAACTAGGCAATTGCCTAGGGCGCCAAAATGGAGGGGGCGCTGGCCAGGCTTGGGTGGGATGGGCTAGAAGCAGCTTCTCCACTGTAGCGGAGAGGTGCTGCTTGCCCCCTACACACATACCCGCTCCTGCTAAAGCAGGCTTTGGCGGGGGTGGGGGTGGGGTGGGCGAGCAGCAGCTCTCCGCTACAGCGGAGAAACTGCTGCTTGCCTCTCCACCACCCCCACCTCCCGCTAAAGCAAGCTTTGGCGGGGGGCGCCAGAAGGTGGTTCGCCTAGGGCAGTGTTTTTCAACCTTTTTTGGGCAAAGGCACACTTGTTTCATGAAAAAAATCACGAGGCACACCACCATTAGAAAATGTTAAAAAAATTTAACTCTGTGCCTATATTGACTATATATAAAGTAATTTTTCAATTTTTCCCACGGCACACCAGGCAACATCTCGCGGCACACTAGTGTGCCGCGGAACAGTGGTTGAAAAACACTGGCCTAGGGCGCAAGAAGCCCTAGCACCGGTCCTTGCTGTCGATGAGCAACATCTGGAGAACTACAGTTTCCGCACCCTGGCTGTAAAGGGGGAAACAGAGAGGTGTGACAGAGATGTTTTCCCGGTAGCCAATTTGTAGCTTACTTTCCTTGATGTGATTTAATTATACAATGATGCTGTGAAAATATGAGTGGACTAATTTTCCCATTTTGCACAGTTTTGCAAAATACTTTTACATTTTATGGGGAATACATTGTCTTTTCACAAACTTTCATTTTTTTTTCCTTGATAGCTTGTTTATAGATTAAAGGCCTGCTTCTTATATCCTTATTTCCTCTTATAGACTTTGATAACAGTGCAAGTCCAAAAGTTAATTTTAGGTCACTGATATTTTTAGTTTTATGGGTTCGTGCTTCCTTTTGTGGAAAACAGGAAATCCATATCTTTTTCTTTTCTTTTCTTGAATTCTGTTGTATCTTCTTTTTCTACTGTTTGGGGTCAAGGGTGTGCAAGGCCCAAGAGGATAACTTTGTTTTTTCAACATTCCCAAATCAAGAAGCCTTCGGATAGAAGATAGCTCCCACCATCTGTCAGACACAGTTCTCACACTTCAGGCAACTGCCTTAAACACTGGCATACTTTCTTCTGTGTTTGTTATGAATTGCTGCCAAATCTGGACATGTTTCACATGGCCCAACAAAGAATATCACTGATAAGTCAAGCTCACATTGCTCGGATGGCCTTCAAGGAATGCCAGATTAATTCCCGATGAGAAAATATCATTCCTTAGATGACGCTAATATGACACAATGAGATCACAATTGCAGCACAAACGTCTTGCAAGGAAAACTGGGAGGGAAACCATGGTTTGTGGTTTGCATGCAGGAAGTACCAGGTTCTATCCCCTGGCACCTCCAGTTAAAAGGATCAGGTAGTAGATGGCGTGTGCGATCAGAAATAAGTTTTATTTCTGACAAAGAAAACAAAATGGAATTGCTAAGACATTGTATTTGGAGGGGACTGAAGATGCTTTCAATACTAATTCTATCTTTCAGCTTGCCCACTCCCCATAATCAATTTATATATTTATAAATAGCTAAAATTAAAATGCTGCAAGTCCCCAGACCATTTTCACAAAATTGAAAAAATCTGTCCTAGAGGTTCTTAACTTACAGGAAAACTGGAACGCTTTCTTTCTTTCTTTCTACATTTCTTTTATAACATTTCTTCTGCTGGCCCCACTTTTATATTTGGTCAGTCCTCCCTAAATCACTGATCATAGGTTGTCACTCTGAAATGACAGCCAACGAAAGTATTATTTGACTGTGTCAAGTTATCCCAGAGCTAAACAGATTCTGGAATTTAAACCCCCTCCATGCTTATGAATGCAAATACATTATTTCACAAAGGCATAAAAAAAGAAAAATGTTGGCACGTTGTGGAAAGTAACAGCTGCCTTCATTTTGTCATGTTTCCCTTTCTGTTAAAAAAAAAATCATTCTCTTATTCCATGCTGAAATACAGGCAGCTGTTCTATAAAGTGGAACTAAAGATCTGTTGGCAAACAGGGTTTTTTTTTCCTTCCAGAAAGTCTGCAATTTAGAGCTGCTTTAATATAGATTTTTTTCTGTGGAGGGAAAATCCTTTTTTATCAGTTCTGTAGAGGTATAATTTGTGCATATATCTGACTTGAAAAGCACTGGGGAACAAGCCAAAAGGGTGCTGTGTTTTGTTGTATTACTTATTAGTTTATCTATTCCAAATGTATATTTTCCCAAAGATGTTTCCTTCCCCCAGATTACTGATTTACTGGCAGCCTTAAAGTTACTTGGGAATTCTAATTAAAAAAAACAACCATTGCGGTTTTGAAATCCGTGGTTAACATCAGTGCAGTTTTGAAAGGTTCAGTCTGCCATTTTGATTCAAAATGCTGTCCAATTATATCCAAACCTGTTGAAAACCTGCTCCTTCAACTCAGGATCTGTATGCAAAAAGTTGGTTGCAAGCTGAAGAGGTGTCCCAATTTATAGTGAACAAACAACTTTCAAAAATATATATTACATTTTTCATGTCCCTGTTGTAACTTCTGATATATCTGTAGCATTCAGGGCTACAGATCAGTCACTCCTGACTTAGAATATTGAATTTGGGCAGCCATAGCTCCAAGTACCACAATTCTCAGAAACTGGATTTCTTTGTCTTCTCCAGGTGCTTAAAAGCAAATAAGAAGCCCTTCATGCAGTTTTAACAATTTAAGAGACTTCTGGATCAAATCACAGACCAGATTGAGATTAAATCCCCATTTAACATATTGGTACTAAAGAGCAAGAATTTACCCTTTTCTAAAATCATCACCAACATGCTAAAAGGGAGAAATAAAATAATTTATTTAATGCCACACAGCCCTTCATAATTAAATTCTATATGAAGAATAGGAGCAGTAGATCCTGAATGCATTTCTCCCATCTTGGTAGAATTAGTCATGTGCAAGCATTGCCATGTATGGAACTAAGCATTTCAGCAAGCAGTGAGACAATGTGGCCATGTATGCGGGAATCGTGTATGTGCTGGTGAGTGTTTATGACAAGTCTACAGTCATAACATACAGGCCATTCAAACAGCCACCCAAGTTAGGGGGTGTAAGAATATGTCAGTATTGGTACTCTGTTTCTCATTTTCCAATCTTGAATTCAGTGAAATTTCAGTAGCATCTGAATGTGAATTTCTCCTAATAAGCATATTTTTGTGTGTACCTTTGACCAATGTCCACATTTTCCCATGGAATTCCTCCAGGCATTGTGCATTTTTGTATATTGCTTTCAAAAATACATTCATTCTTATGCACATTCCCCCCCCCCCATATATGCATTATTTTGCAAAGCATTGCTTTGCTGAAGAACTGCATTGTAAAATTCGGATAGGCACAAAATTTCAAAGGATGGCTGCTTTTCGGTTCTCAGGTTGTGCGAATTTGATAGATTTGCTTTGAAATGGTGCCTGACAAATCTAGCTGCTCAGGGAACTCAGAAGTGAGCTTCAGAAGAGCCTTGCTGGGTCAGGCCAAAGGTCCATCATAGTCCAGGATCCTATTCTCACAGTGGTCTCTCACAGAGGGACCCTGAATGCTCCCTCCACTTGTGATTCCCATACAGTATGCCTCTGACGTTGGAGGTAAAACACAGCAATCAAAGCTAGTAGCCACTAATAAACTTATCCTCCATGAACTTCTCGAATTCTCTTCTGAAGCCACTCAAATTGCCCACAGGCTTTTAAGAACTGAATGCTCTTAGTGTGCTGCTTTTATTGTAATTATTTGTATGTTTTAAATATACAAATCCATGTGCAAATCCATGACTACAGTAGAAATGCCACTAGCTTTGGGAGGGGATTGATTCAAAACACATGGTATTGTTACAATCCAGTCAAGATCTGTTTTCATAGAACAGTGCAGGTTCATTTAGTAAGGAAAGAGGGGACCATAGCACTCCTTTAGCAGCACTCTGGTTCATATGATGTCCTTGGCTCTTCGAGGAAAGTGGACACAAGAGGCTTACACTCTTCAGTTACACAGCTGCTCATAGCAGATGTTGTCCTTTAGGGGAAGATCATTCTTCATTTATCCTGGTGGCTGACCAGTTGTGGGGGGATAAAGGAGGCACTAGTGAAGTCTGAGAGCCAACATGGTGTAATCTCAGACTTATTCAGGTCAGAAAACTAGCATGTTTTTCAAGAAGAAGAAAAACCCTGGCATATTGAAAACACATTCTGGCCTAGCCAATGCACTTTTATTTATTTTTATTTACTTGGGAAAGCATTTAAATATGTGGCCTTCTGGCAGAGACCTGGCCCTAGCATTAGGCAGAATAAAGTAGCTATCTTGGGCAGCTGATTCTGGGTATCACGAAAGGGAAGAAAATATTGCTGTATTTTTACTGCTAGGGAGGGGAAGAGGTGTTTCTGGGATTTTTCCCCCTTGGGTGCCAAAATAACTTGTCCAGCTATGCCCCTTCATGTGTGTGTAAGCCCCGTTCTCCACCTGCAT
The DNA here is from genome assembly GCF_009819535.1 of Lacerta agilis. Lineage (NCBI taxonomy): Eukaryota > Metazoa > Chordata > Lepidosauria > Squamata > Lacertidae > Lacerta > Lacerta agilis. The sequence goes on along the minus strand of NC_046320.1, from coordinate 33,886,967 downwards.
TCTTAAGTGGTACATTCCCAGGATTATGACATGATTTTGAGCATCAGCCAGTTTATGTTGTTTGAAGTTATCGCCTTTGCTTTCCACCTCAAATAAATAAGATTACCGGTAGCTTTGAACCGAAATATGTTTGGAAGACCAAGCACAGAAAAACCCAGAGGATCTATTTAAAGACAAGATATTGGCAACCATTGTAAGTCAAATGAATAAACAACTAAAAATATTTCCATCAAACAAGGTTTCATAATCTATCTTGGGTTGTTTTTCTAACATAAGCCTATTCAAGTTGAAAAATAAATTGGAGACCTGTGCTTTTCAATAGAGTTAATATAATTACTTCAAAGCATCCAATATTTATAAAGCTGTGAAATACTGTTTTTAGTTTTTTTTATTTTATTTACCAAGACAACAGCAGAGACATTTTTAAAATCCTCTTATAAAACCAAAATATATTTAACATCAGCAGTGCAAGTGAAATATGCTAATGCTGCAAAAATATACATAAAATCAAAGCACAAACATAGATGGAATCAACTGTAAAGTTGTTACCAACAACACAATCCAGATTACTCTGTATTAATATTCTAGTGAGTCTTGCTAATATTTCAAATACATGTTTGCTTGGTTTTTACTTTCATTATTTAATTTCTATACACATTTTCTTATATCTTTAGACTAATTTCAGCAGAAGGATAGAGCTGCCTGCTCTCAATACATTTCATCTTTCACAGTAATGTTTGCCAGTGAGAGTTTCATTTAAATTTCATTATACTGATGGTCTAACACAATGTGTTTTAAAAGGACAGTGCACATTCAGGTCAGGTTCCATGTTGACCACAAAGAAAAGTCCCAGAAAGTTCAGACACTGGTTATAATTTCTGGTTTCTGCCAGTTCAGACTTAAGAAGGGACTATTTCTTATCAAGCCTTGTCTCCTTGGGTAGACTCTTTGTGAGCACAGAGGAGTGAACACTCATCTCTCTAGTGTATGCAAAGACTCCAAGCACCAAGTGTGCAAAAAGAATTTATTCACAAGTCTCTATCAAACTGGATGGGAGAGATTGGGAGGGGAGTTTCGTGTGTGTAATGCTGAGCTCTAAATTGGAACATTTCTCCTTAATGGAAAAAAAAAACCAACCCAACAATGAACACAGTTTTGTAAATAAGTGGGCACCTGTTTTATCATGTGCAGCAAAAGAGAGCAGGGGATTCCTTAGCGTGAGAACAGCCAGCAAACATCCTTAGATTTTATAATTATGAGAGTTGTTTAAGAGTTGGCATTTCACCCAATATTTTTCTTGAATATTTCTCCCACACAAAGAGCTTGGTTTCCTTGCTACTCCCATTGCTTCAGACTAGTCTGGAATGTGAAAATATGTCTGATCCCATGTGCCCATAAATGGAAAGTAGCCTGATACAGATTATTACAAAATAAGTGACTGAAACAAGTGTACGGTGCTCCGTGTTTGCCTGGGAAAGCTTTGTTTCATAGTTCATTTTGTCCTGTTTCCCAGGCTGGAATAAAAGCCTGCTGCTTAATTTAGCTGTCACCCTTGCCCCAGCAGTTAAGGTGAGCAGGAAAAAATTAACAGCATATAAATGCCTGTGGCGAGTGCTTGTTTGGCACAAGCCACGGTTGGGGAAACAGGCACACAAAACACAGGGTGGATTTATGGATACAAAAAAGGGCCATTTTCTTTCAGGGACAAACACAGGCCATCATAATATGAGCTATTCAGTCATTTACATTCAGCATGCCATCATCATGCATGTGTATAATTAGATCTAGGAGTGATTGCATGGGGGGGGGAAGCTACTTTGAGAACTTATATTGCAGTGGTGTTGTGGCCTGGGGCATTGGTTTTATGCTTTGCATTGATGCCATTGACTCCCTTTTCAGCCAAGCCCTTCTGTCATTTGCAGCTGAATGAATAAAGCTCAACCACCTGAGAATGAGATTCTGTACGACCTGAAACCTATGACCCAGAGAGTTAGGTTGGTTAATCCATACTCTACAACACACTCATCAAACTATCCATTTCAGGATTCTTTGGTGAGACACAGGACAATGCAGCTGGTCACTGTGAAGCTATACAAATACTAAAGACTCTTGAGGCAGACTCTCTCCAGGATACTAGAGGTGCATTTGCCTCCATCCCATCATGAGTTCAAAGCCTATATGCTAACAATGAGATAAAAACCAGAACACAATGCTTTATGTCAAGCTGCCATGCTAGTGACAATACCAATATTCATGTCCCTTTTAATTATGTTTTTATCAGTATTCTTAAGAATATATTAACTGGAAGGAATGTCTTCAAAGTTACGTTTTATGATATAGAATACTCAAGAACTACAGTTAAAATTGCCAGTATTTTACATACTGAAAACCTGATTTCATTGGTTAAACAAAGGTAGACGGTGACCCCCATGTTGGGGACTGGGGGCTTCTAGTTCTTTGTGCAATTTTTGAACAATGATTGACAGATTATAGACAAGTTCTAAAAAGAACCTCAAAATCAAGTATGTAACATAACCATGAAACATCTGCTTAGTTCAGTGGATAACATATTTCCTTTTTTAAACAAAAAAACCCCTAAATATAAAGTATCACACTCTTAATTCCAAGAACACTGAATTTGGTCTTTTTACTAAACAATACTTGACACATACAGAAGTATCAACAGCAGTTGTGGTCTGCTATTCTTGTTGGAAAGAAAGAAAAATCCTTGTATAAATGTTTTCCTGAAGCAAGTTTGCAACGATCCTAAAAACCACTTTTTTAGAACAGTCCCATTGAAAGAAGTAGTCTAAGAGCTACAACTTTTGTCATATGTTTAGAGAGGTGTTTTTTTTTTCTAAAGTGAGCAACATCTATTGAAATCAAATAAATGGTGAAACGTCTACCATATACTATTGGTGTCCAAAGGAGAAACAAAAATAGATATATGTATAGTTTATAAAGCAAGTGATTTGGGATGTTTACCTCCCAGGCTCCTTTAGAGAATACCTGTTTTAAAAATGTCTGAACATTTGTTCATGTGTGCTTTATAAATTAAAAGTATTGTCAACAAGTTTCACATCAGGTGTGCCTGTCTGAGTTTCTTATTTAATGAAACTCTGTGACCCTTTCATTAGAATTAGGTTTTTTTCTCATTCAGCACAACCTTATGTGTGTTTACTTAGAAGTAAGTCCTGCTGTGTGCAGTGTTTCTTATTCCCATGTAAGTGTGCACAGGACTGAGCTCTCATTCATTCATTCATTCATTCATTCATTCATTTGCAGTACTTTTGCCCCATGGGCATTAATGTAAGTAAGAAGAATTTTGGCCCTCTGTTCAATCACATCAATTAATTTATCAATGCCTTGACGACCACCTTGGCTTTCCCAAAAAATTCTGTCAAGGAACAAAGACTGTAGAAGCTTCTCTCGCAAACGCTGGCTTTTCAGCACGGAGACTGCCGATTCAGGGAACCTGCAAGTAAACAAACAAGTCAGCTCTGATCAAATTTCACAGGAACCCTTTTTTTTGTCAGTGATTTACGGTAAGCCTTTCCTATTTTTATACATCATTATTTCACTTGTAGTAAATGTGAAAGAGTCAAGGTGAGTTCAGTCCTCCCCCAAACAAGTATGTCAAGTGAGAAGCAAAAAGCAGGTAGCAAGAATGGTGCGACCAGTGAAAGGCCTGGAGATTCAAGAAGCAGAGTTGGAACAGCAACAGCAGTGAGTAATACTGTATTTGTGAGATCTACATGTAATATAATTTGGGTTTCCCCAGCCACTCTGGGTGGCTTCCAACAGAACATTAAAATACAATAATCTATTAAACATTAAAAGCTTCCATAAACAGGGCTGCTTTCAGATGTCTTCTAAAAGTCTGGTAGTTATTTTTCTCTTTTGACATCTGGTGGGAGGGTGTTCCACAGGGTGGGTGCCACTACCATGAAGGCCCTCTGCCTGGTTCCCTGTAACTTGGCTTCTCACCAAGTTGGCAGTTTGTATATAGGAAGGCAGGCATAAAGAGGAAAGGGCAGTGATTAATCACAGTGTAGTGTGATACATCAAGGTCAAGAGCCCACAATTATCCACATGGAAATGGATAATGCATAGAGTTCACATCACTGAACTTAACTCCAGTGTTCTTACAGCTCCCCAGCTGTGCTGCTTGATGCCAATGTATGGCTAGACAGAGAGGCCTGGAGACCTGCATTCAGCCTTTGGCTGGCCAGGAATCTCCCCACCCTATATACATTGCTGGTATATTATAGAACTTACTCATTTATGCCTTCCAGTATTTTGAAATCCAGATTGTCTTCACTTCTGTCAAAGTAACCTTTATTATCTATAAGGACCAAATGCCTTGGATCATCTTTTCTCTGGATAATGTGTGTCAAATCAACGTTATCCTGGTCATGACAATTCAGGCTCAATCCTTTCTGGACACAGGAATCGTCTTTGCGCGGTTTGAACCCACAGCAGTTCTTGTCCAAGCGATGGTAGATCTGAAAATGAATTCAGGTAAATCATCAAGATGCAATCATATGAAAACATCTACCAGATTTATAGGATGCCACCAAAGCACATGTGAGGCATCACAACTGTTCATCAGCTTTAGAAATAAATTAAAATCCTTAATTCATACAGAGCTGCTGCTCCCTGACTTCCTGGAGAGTTGTTTTCCAGGCTTGAGAAGAGTCAGCTACATGTACCATTTCTCTGACTCTGTAGAGGAGCTGTTTCACGTTACAGGGGGGAAATAGACCCTAGCATTTCCAGAACCTTATTAACATTTGAAGACAAGACAGGCATATATACAAATGTATAGGAAACATGCACTTGACAACTACCTAGAGTTATGACACTCATATTCCCAGCACACATGCATGTAGCCTGCAAAAGAGAAAAGTTTCCTGAAATACGTTGCGCTCAGCTCTTATAATATATGGCATGTGGTCTTACAGGATACCTATATATTTATACTCAGCATGATTGCTTCTGCATGTGCAATTTTTGGCATGTTCATGTTTGTTATTATTATTCCTTCTTGGCAAGAATCTGTTTGTTTGGGCCCAATCCAGCCACTTAGGTACAGTTGCATGCTTGCAACACTCTCCTCCAAAGAGCGGCCCATTTGTGTATGCCTGGAATGTCAGTCAAAGGGGAAGAAGTCAGTGGCAATCAGCTCCCATGGACAAGGGTATGTGGGAAGAGAGCGAGGAGGATAGAAAGGGAGACTAGATCATGTTGGAAGTTGTGCAACATTAATAGTAGCAGTACCATCTTACCATTCTGAAATGTTGCACTACTTGTGTCATTAATTTCCTCTGAATTATTATTAATAATAATAAATAATAATTTATATCCTGCCCATCTGGCTGGGTTTCCCCACAACAAAAAAATCAAACATTTAAAAACAACATATCCTACATAAACAAATAAATCAATAGAAAACAACAACAACAACAACAACAACAACAACAACAACAAAGTTTACAGTTATACCAAATTAAAATAACCGCCATCCCCAACTAAACATTTAACCAACACTAACCCGACAAAAATAAAACAGAGGAACCAAAATTAGAACAGTTTAAAACATTTTAGCCACTTGCCCCAACCCAAGAGTTGTTCCAGCAATGTCCCAGTGGCCTCCTAGGAGCCTCTTTTAACTCTTCAAGGTGAGTTTGGGCTCCGCCCCCTAGGCCAGGTGGAAATGGGCCTTGCAGCAGGGAGCAGGCCTTTCTTCCAGCACTCACTTCCTTAAATTTCAGTGTGGTAAACTCGGCATGTGCTCTTCCCCAAACATAAATCCATATTCTGTGTCCTTTCATCTTGCTATGGCTGCTTCAGTTTACCAACACACTCCAGCTACTATTTCTGAATAATGATAATGGTGCCATGCTTTCTGCTAAGCTGCAGTGTTTACGCTGGAGGCCCCTAAATTTCAAAGTTAATGTGGCTTAAATGCGGTTCCCCAGAGAGAAGACCATTTACTATATACTCCATTACTGAGAGAAATATTAATGGTTCCACATGAACACATTGAGACTGCTACAGTCTCCATGCTATTCCTGTATGGCTATTGCTATGTTTAGTATCCGTACAATAAATACCATGACTTTCTATTGGGTGCCAAGCATGACATACTCAGGGATATACTGAGAGAGATTAGACGTGACAATCTATTTTTAGTTTAGAAATCAATGTCTTGCAATAGCCATACCTATAGTGTTTGCATATGAATTATACTTACAGTAAATACTGTATGTACTACCTACATGCCATTATGAAAACATGCAACTCAATGATTTCTGCAATTTAGAAGTGTACAGAAAGCTGAATTGTATCAGAAATCAAAGGGCAATTTATACATGTAACTAGATGTTACAGACAACCAGAAATTTCTCCTGGATTTGCACCAATGGAATGACTGAAAGCTGCATGTGTAGAAACGGAACTCTAATAGTGCCCTGTTGCCAGCATTACACGCTCTGGATAGTATATTTATTTAAGGATACCTAACCAGGCCTATTCCTGTTGTCTTTGTAGACTCCCTGGAAAAGACCCTGATGCTGGGAAACATGGAGGGCACAAGGAGAAGGGGCTGATAGAGGATGAGATGGTTGGACAGTGTTCTCGAAGTGACTGGCATGAGTTTGGCCAAACTGCGGGAGGCAGTGGAGGATAGGGATGCCTGGCGTGCTCTGGTCCATGGGGTCACGAAGAGTCGGACATGACTCAACGACTGAACAACAACAACAAACCAGGCCTATTTCATGTTTCCCCTTGTTGTAATAGATAATGATAGAATTAAACATTGCTTCCCATTATATGGGTTGGAGCTATGACTCCACCCTTTAGCTTGTTCTTGTGGTTGCTTTCATTTTCCCATGCAGTTGTGTGTTAAACTGTTCATCCTTAAACAGCCTCCTGTTCTGGGCTTACAAAGTGAGGAATCTTACCTTGTAAGAACTTAACACCCTAGATGAATGAAATTAATGAGATGACTCCCCCACACTGTCATTATTATCTCAGGGACCAGGAAGGAGATCCTCTGTGGATCATCGTAAAACTCTTGAGAATTTCAAGCTCTAGACAGTTTCATAATGATGTGCTTGAATTGCCAAGCCTGTGACCTAACATTGCTACTTCTGCCCTAGTCAGGAACACAAGGACTTTGCAGTTCTTAAGAGTAAAGCCTTGATACAAATAGACCAGAGTTTACTTAGTTATTTCTAAAGTGAGTGAGTTATAATGGAAGGGCTAGGACATGTCAACCATTTGACCTCTGGGTAAGAATACTCTCCCATACTTTGTTCTGACTTCTAATTTCTGTAACATTTTTGCTTTGCAGAGGTTCCAAATGTGGCTCCCTTACCACTCGCATTTTTTATATAAATAGTTTATTCAATAAAATGTGTTGCTATAATTAATCCTGTATACCGGCAATAAATCCCATTTGCCTTACCTGTAAAAGAAAATCAAGTAGTGCCATCTTGGACCACTCATAGTGATGGATATCTGTACATCCCCACTCTGTTTTGGGGACTTTGCCATTTTGCCAGCACTTTTGCTTTAATTGTTGCTTGTAAGCCCCCCATGTTAGCTTCAATGATGAGTGTGTCTCATTATCGGTCTGAGCCAATGAGGTATCCCAAAGAATAATAGGACATGGTTGATCATCTAATGAGAAAAAATAAAAAGACCAAACAAAAGCATTAATGTACTTAAGATTTGCATTTTTCAACCCTTGATCATTCTGTAGGCATTTCCTAAAATCACAGTAGTTTTCCACACATGTTTTTTAAAGAGGTATTTTAAAGATGTGGTAGGATGAATAAGAAAACAGCAATGATTTGACTTCCTTTGGTTAATGTGGTCATACTCCACATGTAAAGGAAGCTACCACAGTAATGGAAGAACTCTGGACATTATAATTATCATCATTGTCTGAGAATAACTGCTGACTTTATGCTACAAACCGCTTAAAACAATCCTACTCTATGAGAAGATATATTAAATAGATTAGAAGTGGTTTGACAGATCAGCAGCTGATGTAAATCTCTGTAGCACATTCAATTTCAACAAAGCAATATTCGTTTATGAGAGTGTCATCATTAAATGATATATGCATGAGCAAGCCATGAATTTCATCTTATAACAAATAGATTTATAGCCTCATCTTTACCACTTTGGGTTTCCCCCCCTCTTTAGCGATGTATGATTTTGTAACTACAATATCTTAAGAGAGACAGGATGTATAAAATATATGTAGCTGAATCACTCCCAAAGGTAAACCTACAATGAGATTGTTCAGGCTATCCAAGATAAAAGCTGGGCAACTCTTAGCACATGGCATAGTGTGCTTTCATGCATTCTTAGTGCATGGTGCATATGTTATACAGCACACATTTGAAAGCGTACATTTTAAAATCTGCTTAGCTTAGCACTGCATCTGGGAGCAGAGGTGACTATGCCTAGTTCTCAAGATCAGGCTAAACATGAAGTGGTGGGTGTCTGCTCCCCCCCCAATAGAATTCAGGGGGTACCCAAGGGCCAGACTGGACATAGTTTGTGACATGATCCCTGACAATGCTCAGATGAGGATGAGATTCAAGCCACTTTTCCCAGGGCAGGACCTACAGTAGCTTCTCCCATGCCCTCCCAACCAGAGGATATGGCCCTACCTCTTTCCTTGGACTCAGGAAAGTATCTTGAACAGTTCCTCTGTTTCCTAGAGTCTAGGACCAGACCATGCAAAAGTCAAAGGATGCAACATCAGGCAAATGCCCTTTAAGGAAAACAGCTGGCTTCAGATGGTGCCCTGTTGGAGCAACATCTTTCATAGCTCAGCTAGCAAGGCCCATTAGGAGCTGTCCAGGGTCCTGATTCTTGCTGACTGGTACCTTGCCCAAGTAGATTTTACTAGCCTTGACCATGCCTAATCTGACCTTCCTGAAAGAAACTTAACTTGATTAGACCTTTCCAACTTCCCACATGAGGATGAAACCCTGAGCACAACTGATAAGTTAGGTCCAATATAAGAGTTTTGTCTTAAAGCAATATGCCACCTAGTGAAACCTCAAGCTGGATTGGAGCTGTAATGTGGGGAGAGGGGGGATTAAACCCATTGCCCCCACTGTGGTCCTAGTTGGAACTGGATGCCCACCACCCCATGTTTGCATTTTCTTACTATTGTGAACCGGAAGGTTGGTGGTGGTGGGCCCAGCCACACAGGAGTATATGGCATCACAAACATAAAAGAAATGTGCAGGAGAGGGACACTGAGCTTTCCTCCCCTGCCACCCAACCCCACTTTACCTTACATTCTCTCAGTCTCTTTCTCCAGACATTTGTCTCTCTCTCCTGCCTACTTCTGCTATGGGAAGGAAGAAAAGCATTTGGAGCAAAGGACTATGGGTAGTCAGCTGTGAGAGAAGGAAAGCATCAGCAAACCTCTCTCCCATTTCACTGTTATAAAATGAGTCTTGTCCACCAACTTCCATTTTATATAGGATCAGAACAGGGAATACTCCCTGTGAAAAAAACATTTCCCTACACAAACAAGCCAAGGTATATGGGAGGAGGCTAGGCTGGAAGCTTTCTCTCCAGTTTTCAAGGAGGATTTGTGTGTATAGAAGAGAATTCTCTCATATTAGCTCACACCAGCTTTCCAAAGCGGTTCAGCCACGGCAGAGATTTCTGTTGGTTTATTTTCATTATTACATGTATATCCCACCTTTCCCTTTCCCCCCAATCATGACCTACAGCTTTCCCCTCCCTAGCGTTTTTCCCCAACTGGGTCACATCAGGTATCTATCTATCTGAATGGGCATTTGGGATGAGGAGATTAAAGCAGGGTGGTGAGGAAGGGATTGCTCTGTCTAGTAATCAAAGTACATCCCCGTCTCCTCCCCCACTTCACAGCCAAACCAGCCAGTATGTCTACAGTCACAGGTCATGGGGTGTTTTTCTCCCTGCAAATCAGAGAAGTACATGTCTTCCTTATTCATCTCCTCTGTACATTGACCCAGTCTTGCTTTACAAAAGCACATTCCTCACGTGAAGCCCTTCCTGTTTTTCTTTTCACTTGCTTCCTCCCATGGGCTCATGATGGGGAAGGGGGATAGAAGAGAGAGAGACAGAGAGACAAAAGTTTTGTCTTGAACAAAGGTGAAAACTTGCCGTTTGGAAAGAACAAAATGCAGCTAAGGTGAATCAGCGGAAATGTGTGTGATTCACAGGAAACAGACCTAGCAAACATCAATCAACCCAAACAGTGCTATCTGTAATGTGCTCCGCCAAAACAGACTCAACTGAAACAAATAAACCTTGTCCAAAGAAATACAGGAAGGGCAAAGCTGGAAGGCACTGAGTGCCACATTTTAATATGAATAAAACAAACAGATAAATAATTTCTTCTCGACCCCATCCTAATGGAAATCTATAGCCATACTGCAATACATTTTCTACTGATTAAGGGCTCCTCCATGTCTTTTTATTGCACATCCATGATTTTTTGTGCTCACGATGTTACCAGGGTAGTCATATGTGCTGCTGCTTTCAATACTGCAAAAGTTTTGGTGTAGCCACACTGCTTCATCTCCTATCAGTGCATATCCTGCAACTTCCTGCTAAGCACCCCATAACATTTTGTACACAAAAATATTCCAGTTTATTTTTGTCCTGCTTTCATTGCACTACAGTTCCTCCTGGGCACCAATAATGAGGCAGCATTGGGGAAGAATTACAAATGAAAGCAGAATAAATCCGCCATTATTTCACTATTATTGTGTCAGGAGCAAGTTGCAGAAGACTCTCAAAATAAAACACCCGTCTGGAGGGGCCCTAAGTCACAGCTACATTAAAGGATCCCTCGAGTGAACAAGCAGAAACAGCAAATATAATTGTTTAGCTAAATGACCCAACAGCTTACATAGCAGATCAACCAGCCAGTGTGACTGAAAGGCCATGTCTCACACCTCAAAGAATGTCATCTATTTTATTTAGCTTCAGCTGATATAATATAGACCTTGAGCGAGAAGCAGAAGTCATTAAGCTCCCACACACATACACCGGTCCCCCAGCAAGCTGCCTCCATTAGCATCCAGCCACACTGTAGGTGGGGAATGAAAAGGAAATGGCAACTCAGTGGCCTGCTGTTTTGAGATGCCCCAGGATTGGGTAGGAAAAGCTATTACTGCAGCCATGGGAATGCTTGTTCTGCACTGAACCTGGAACCTCTAGCCAACCTCCCATCATCCCACCATTTTGACTCTCCATTTCCATTAGAAAAACCATGCAGCATATGGATCACACAGAGCTCATAGGAACATAGGAAGAAGCTGCCTTATACCGAGTCAGTCATTGGTCCATCTAGCTCAGTACACCAACTAGCAGTGACTCACACAGTGACACATAGGATTTCTCAGCCCTACCCGATGTTAGGGATTGAAGCTAGGGCCATCTGCACAACAGATGATCTAACTCTTGTCCTGTAAGTAGCTAAGCAAGAAATAAAACTATGGAGAGAAGGAGGGGAGGGAGAACAAGGGAGAGCAAGAGCAAAAGCGAGAGCGCAATGCAGAATCACTAGCTTGGTGATAAACACAGCATTGGTAACATACCAGCTATTTTTACCTAACTTGGTTTCCATCTCCATAGCAACTTAGTGCCTCGCCTACACTAATGTATCCTCCAGATTTCCTAATGTAAGAATTGCAGTTTTGTTACATTCTGCTACATAGTCAGCACATGAAAAAAAAAAACACATTAGAGAACTCTTGCCTGGCTATTTTCCCTTAAAGGCTTCAATTCCCTTAAAGGCTTTTCCCTTAAAGCCATGTTCTCTTCTGCAAGTTCAGTCACCTGGTTCTTCAAACACAACTCATTAAACCACAGACTATAAAACCTCTGAAGGATTCAGAACTAAAGTTGGTCTCAGAGGTCCGTGCATGCACTTGTAAAGGATGGCAACGCATCAGTAAGATTTTGGGAGTGGCCTAAGCAAAGTAAAAAGGCAAGAGGTACCGAAAAGCCCTTGCCAAAACCCCAGAGTTGCTGCCATAGACATTTCCATTGTAAAACTATAACAGTATTCCTCACATCCCCTGTTAAGTTCGCAGGCAGGGAACGACATAAACTGTAGCCTTTCTGTAGCTAGCTATACATTCAAAAATTATTTCTTCTGTAATAGTAGACCCCTGCCTTCCCTTGCATCTGGACACATTTTAAAAAATTGCAGCTGAGAAACAGTCACTAATACAGACAACCGTCTCCCAGGATATCAATCCTAGACCTGCAAGTCTATGCAAGTAAAGATGGGGGCATGAATCAAGGGTGCCATATTGACTTCTCTAGTTACTGCAGAGTGTAATACCACTTGCATGGCAAATGTGAATCACAGGATGTTGGCTGCATATTTCGGAGCTGGAAAGGGGAAATTCTATGAAGTTCAGACAAACAAACAAATAAATAAATGGCATGGGAAATCTGTTGTACGAAGCAGGTTTTCCAACTTAAGGAGGAGTGATATTGTAACCCAGACCTGCACAATATTGTGACCCACCAAACTAAGCACAGCTCATTCGCAATTCATGTATTGTGAAGGTTTATCAAAATCCTGGAAGCTCACAATTTGGGATGGGAGAGAAATTCATTTCCATTTGAATTTATAGATAAATCTATGTCATCCACACTTTCAAATCAATATGCAAACTGAAACAGCCATCTTTGGAAATCCACACATACTGTCTCTGAATTTTGCAATGTAATTCTTGTGCCAAGAAATATGTACAAAATGCAGATGCCAGGGTTAGGTATGCATACAAAAAGTATGTATTCATGAAAAACGGTATTCAAATATGCACTATATCAGGTGAAATTGTTTTGCAAACTTTTGTAGATTAGGCAAAATTGCACACAAAGATGCGTACTATATATTGGGAGAAAATCGCATCAAAATACTGATGAATTTTCATGCAGACTTAGTTTTTAAAAATAAAATAAAATCACAAACTGATGTAGAAATATGGAGTGGGAAAATGAGAAACTGGGAAATATTGAAATTGACAGATTCACCCATCCCTTGTCACAATACAAAGCTGGCAGGGCCAGCCCAAGACATGCAGGAAGGGGAAAATAATCACCGATATGACCTATAGCTTGTACTGTGGGATACACAAATATAAGACTATAAGAAGAGCCCTGCTGGATCAGGTCAAAAGCCCATGTAATTCCATATCCTAGTCAACCAGTGGCCAACCAGATGCCTAAGGGAAGCTTGCAAGCAGGGCTGAGTGCAATAGCATTCTCCCCACTTGTGACTCCCAGCAATTGGCATTCAGGAACATAATGCCTCTCATAGTGGAGGGAGAACATAGCCATTGTGGCTAGAAGTCATTGATAGCCCTATCCTCCACTGATTTGTCCAATCCGCTTTTAAAGCTATCCAAGTTGGTGCCATCATTACATCTTCTGGATGCAAATTCCATTGTGTAGCTGTGCGGAGTGTGAAGCAGTACTGTCTCTTGTCTGTCCTGAATCTTCCAACATTCAGCTTCACTGCATGCCCTCAGGGTCTAGTATTGTGGGAGAGGGAGGGAAAACGTCTCCCTATCCATTTTCTCTACACCATGCGCAACCTTCCACACGTCTATCATTTCCTTCCTTACTCGTCTTTTTTTCTGAACTAAAAACCAACAAACATGTGCTGTGACCCAGTAGAAGCCAAGGTGGGACTCTCCAAATATTATTGGACTCCCAGCCTGCATGATCACTGGTCAGGAATGAGGAGAGACTGTCTCCGATAGCATCTAAAGAGTGCCAGGTTGGTTACCCCTGTTGTAACCATTCCTCAGAGGAGAGTGGTTCCAGTCCCTTGATCACTTTGGTTCCTCTCTTTTGAACCTTTTCCTGTTCTACAACATCCTTTTTAAGGTAAAGTGACCAGAATAGTACACACAGTATTACAGCACTTAAAAACAACAACAACCTCTACCTCAATCTTCCTTTGGCCCCTGGTAATTATGTTAAATATCAGGATATGAAAGCAAGCTGTGAACAAATGAAGTTAAATCTGATCCAGGGCATGCAATAAAACTGAATACTTCAGCAAGGACAGGGTTTCTCCTTGTCCTTTGCCCAAACATTAATCATAATGATGACGTCCAATTTTAAGTGGGGGGGGGGAGAGAGCATCATAAACACGTTGCTTGCCGGCGGCCACTGCTTCTTTTTTTAAAGGCGGCACTCTGACTACGCTTATCAGCATGTGGCGATTGCTAGAGTAACATGGTAAATGGAATCAATGGAGCTTCCCCTTCTGTCTGGGCCAAGTTCCCAGCCTCTGTTGGTATAAGACCAATTACGGAGTGAGCAAACACAATGAGGCTGAAAGTCAGTCAGATGCTCTTTCATACTAAGTATATTTCAGATGAAGGCAACTCTGCATATGAGCTCGTTCCTTAGCTAGCATTGCTGCAGTACTTTTGCCAGCAAAAACAAGGGTTAAAGTTCTGCTTCTCACTCGTCTGCAGAGGATGTGAACAGAGGCAATGTCTCTAAGAGAGCTTAAGATGTTTTGTTAGCCCTCGTCCAACAGGGCGTGTTCACATGTTACGCTGAACACAGATGCAAGCTGTTTCTACACACATACAAGTGTTTGTGTGATGGAAGGTACACGTGGTGATTTGCAGAGCTCAGTTGCTATGTACGCAGACTGGACAGTCGTTGAACATTAACGGGTGGATAACTGTCCATGAGTACAGCTCAACTAGTAGGTACATAAGACAGTACATTTGTCAAGTGTAATGTGTGAACATCCCTACAGCCAACTCTCTTCACAGGTTCAAAACCCTGCACAGCGCATTTGACTAGAGAGGATCACAAGGCAAGAGGATCTAGTGTGGCAATGAAGACTCTGCCATAGTTAATACCTTCCAATCTAAAAGTAATCACAGCTTGGAGCAAAACCTGCTGTTGAGCAAGTGGGTGGCTCTTCTACTCATTAATGGTGGCACTCAATTTCTGCCACTCCCCCTACCCCACAAAGTGCTACATCCCATACTGTCCCCCCAAAGTTCCCAAATATTAAGGAATGGAATTCAGGAATAGGGCCACGGGGTACTGCAGAGGAAGAGGAACTTGCTTGCAATTCCTTTGGATCCAACCTATTAGCTATTCCCAACTCTTGCCACCAGCTGTTTTTTTCTGACAACATTTGTGTTTCAACACCGCCAAAGAAACCTGCTTCTTCACCATTTCAGTGACTTGCTCTGTTTGTGGATAAAGAGACCTTTGCCAAATCAAGTCCATGTTGCAGAACATAGAACTACAAATAATAAAATACTCTGCATGTCAGGAATCTGATTGTGCCTTGGCATTCCTATCGTGTACAGCTTATTTTATTATTTGCTTTTAATTCCTCCATGTTAATTCCACTTTTCCGCCCCAGTGGCCCTCAGGATGGCTTCCCTCACATTTACACACACCCCATAGTTCTCCCCACACACCCATCATTTCCCTAATTATACATTTCACCATTAATAGAAAGCCCTCCTTTAGAGTGGAATCTTTTCCTTCCTTACGAATGAGTGGCTCTGCTAAGTAAAAGCATCAAACCTGGATGCTGGAATAGACCTGGGGAGAAGCAGGTTCAGACTTCTACTCAGTTTGACACTCCTTAGGTAACCTCAGGACAGCCCCCGTCTCTCAGCCTAACCCAGCACCCACAGGTTGCTGTGAGGAAGCAGCAAGATAAAAGAAAATATATAATGTATAAAAACTCCTGCTTTCATATTTCCTCAGGCTGAGATCCAAAGAACCATGTAACTAGTTCTGTTCATCTAAGGTTTGGACATTTTTATAGCTACGAAAACAATTTCCCCCATGCGCTCTCTTCTTTTAAAACGTAGAGGTTTGGGGCCAACCAACCAACCAACCAAATAAAGCCCCAAACAGATCTTTGACTCCTGGACCTATTCCACCCAAAGTATACATATATTAGAAACCTTTATTCTTATCTTTGCCACCGCTCACAATCCAGGCTCAGCAAACACAGATGGCTGAGGAACTGGATCTATGCACTTGCTGCAAGTTTGTCTCCCTTAATACATACCTATTTGTTCATCCTCCTCCACTGCCCCAGCCCCCCCCCCCCCCGCTTGGGATGAAGGGCCTTCATTCAACCAACATCACATGTGAGCTCAGGGACAAAAGCAGCAAGTTTGCAACTGACATTACGAATTATGGTTTGTTTGCTTTGCAAGTCAGAACTATGGGAGACTTCCCTCTCTTGCAGCCCCCATGCCTTTATAAATTTTGATCTGTCAACAGTAATGAATCTTGGGGGGGGAGTTGTCAGGAGTCAGCTTTCCCTTCTAATAATGCAGACGTGTCACAGAACAATGTGAATTAATTCTCTTGATTTAGAAAGGTTCACAATTCATTTGGGCAACTGCAAACAGAGTGCATTTTGTTAGCCTGTCAAATGTGAAAAGAACTTCAGGCAGGAGAGGGGTAAGGGGGGGAGCAAGGGGGAAGGCGAGCGAAAGTTGCTTTATATGAGCTTCCTAAGTGCATCTCTGAAAAAAAGGCTTCCACCAAATGAATGACAGCTTTGAGGAGCTTATTTTGTGAGATGTTAACATGGCAGCAAATTTGTCTTTATATATCACATCGGTGCTGAGGCAGGCTGAAACGGAGACATTGTGTGGAGATGTCAGCCCCAAAGCTGGATTTCAACAGACAGAGAAAGTCACTGGGTACAAATGTTTGTGTAACTTCACCTGGAAATACATTTGCTGAATAAGAGAGAACTGAAGAGTCCAAATGAGAATTTATTGATTATCTCATGTGCTTGATTTTCTTGATTTATATGTACTCATTTGTGAGGGAGTTTTGTATATATTGCTTTTCTATCACAGAGATGTGGGGGTCCAAGAGAGCTTGGTGAATAAAGCTAACTGACAGCTCAATCCTACGCATACTCAGAAAGAAATCCCATTGAGTTCAGTGAGGCTTAGCCCCAGGCTAAGTGAGTACAGGAGAAGAAGAAGAAGAAGAAGAAGAAGAAGAAGAAGAAGAAGAGGAGGAGGAGGAGGAGGAGGAGGAGGAGGAGTTTGGATTTGATATCCCGATTTTCACTACCTGAAGGAGTCTCAAAGTGGCTAACATTCTCCTTTCCCTTCCTCCCCCACAACAAACACTCTGTGAGGTGTGTGGGGCTGAGAGACTTCAAAGAAGTGTGACTAGCCCAAGGTCACCCAGCAGCTGCATGTGGAGGAGCGGAGATGCGAACCCGGTTCCCCAGATAACGAGTCTACCGCTCTTAACCACTACACCACACTGGCTCTCAGGTTTGCTTCTGACCCCAAAATAACAATAGTCTATTTCCACTTCGCCACAAAAGATTCTCCAACACAAGGCCCATTAGATAACATTGGAATAACTCCATTCATTTGAGTGGGACTTGTGTTGCGTGGATAAAGTCCACAGTAACTATTGTTGGTTAAAAGGGGATGCTTCAAAACCAGAACATTTCTGGGGAAAGTGGTGAGCTGTGGCTGTCCCGCATTCTGATCTCATCTATAGCTAAGAAACTGCCTGTCGAGAAATAACCAAAATGAAAACTGGCTATTCACTTCCTCCTGCTCATTGCATAACAACAGCTCTTCATGTCTGGAACATCACCAAAGACAGAACACGAGAATGAGAAAGGGAAAAAGAAAGAGAAACTCAGTCTGACAATCTAGAATAATCATGCAGACAGAAAGCAATGCTTCCTAACGTTAGGCT